>NC_071549.1:860000-1100000 GCF_026979565.1 Vidua chalybeata | reverse complement strand
CTTTGGAGACAGCCCCAGCACAGCCTCTCATTCCCCATTCCCTCACTCCCTCTCCCTCACTCCCTCTCCCTCACTCCTTCTCCCTCACTCCCTCATTCCCTCTCCCTCATTCCCTCTCCCTCACTCCCTCTCCCTCTTCCCTCCCTGCCCTGCCCTGTGCCACGGCCATTCCCTCCCATTTTCCCCTCCATTTCACTCCATTAAGGCACTAATTGATTGAGCAGCTCAGCAGAGCCCAGATCTGTCCCCTGGGACTCTCCTGCATTCCCAGCTGCACACGGGATTAGGGATGGGCCCAGTAGGAAACCTCAGGGCTGGGCTGGGAGGGGAACCTCCGTGTCCCACCCCAGCCTGTCCCTCTGCTGTCCCGTGTCCCCCCAGCGCTGATCCCCCTCCCCTCGCTGAATTCCCTCCCCAGCCAGCCCCAAATGCACCCCACAGCTGGCTGTGGGCCCTGCTCCATTTTCCAGGGAGCAAAGTGTCCTCTGGGGCCTGTGCTGGGGGTGCAGCTCAGAGTCAGGGGTCCCTGCTGTCCCTGGCCTGTCCCTGCCTGTCCCTGCTGTCCCTGGCCTGTCCCTGCTGTCCCTGGCCTGTCCCTGCCTGTCCCTGCTGTCCCTGGCCTGTCCCTGCTGTCTCTGCTGTCCCTGCACATCCCTCCCTCCTCGCACAGGGATGCTGTTGGATTTTTGGCCATTCCTACTCATTCATCAAGGATCATAAACCCCAGGATATCCCTCCCCCTAGCAAAACTTTGTGAGAGCCTGGAGAAAGGAAAAGGTTCCCCCAAACCCAGAGAACACAAACAGCTGCTGAGCTGTTCCTTGTGCAGGACTGGTGGAGTCCAAAATGCAAGGAGCTCTCAGAACTTTGGGCCTGTAAACCAAAGTTTAGGATTAAACACAGGATTTGATCTGAGACCTTGGAAAAGCCTTCCAAACTCAGGTGCTAGAAGCAATAATGTGGATTTATAGTTCAAAGCAGAGACACATTAAGCTAAGTAAAGGAATGTTTAGAGTTTTAGAGTTTAAGATACAGAAAACATAAAAGTCATTCCAGAGTTAAACAAGTCGTTTAGAATGCAGTACTGTAGGTTTGTGTGTCATAACATCATTGGCTAAGAAAGCTGACACTGTAGCATGGGTCCATAGGATAGAATATTTAAAGATTGGGTCAAAAAACATAAATATTCTTGTTGGCAGTGTTTTGTTGGTCAATAACTCCTTAAAAACTCTTGTAACTAGGGGTCTTGTGACCTTCTGAGCCATGCAGTAAAGATGTGAGCCAAGCTCACTCTTCCCGCCTGTGTAGAAGATAAGAAAATAAACTGCATCATCAAAACCAGCTCAGAGGTCCATCTTGAACTCCTTCCAAAATTCCCCACAAGTAAATTCTCACACAGGACCTGCCTCCTCAAACCTGCAGAGACATCCCAACAGTGAGAAATGAGAGCTCTGGGCAGTATCTCCCCATTGGAATTCTGCTCCTCGTGCTCCTGCAAAGCAGCTTTGTTTATCTCCAAATGCCCAGGCTGCTCCTGATGGGAGGAACAGGCACCGTGGCTGAGGGGATGATCCAGCCCTGTCCCCTCATGCCAGACAAAGCCCCAGATATCCTGCCTGAAATTCCCTGCAGCCTCCGTGTGCACACAGCAAAGGGAAAAGGGGGGAAATCAGTCAGAGAGCGCTTTGGCTCTCAGCTGGTCAGGTACAAAGTGTTGGCTTCTCCAAATCACCTCATCAGTGCTGTGGGCACAGAATTTCTCCTGCACCCGAAGCAGATGCAGCCCTGTTGTTTAACAATGCCACTTGTCCTGACTTCCCAAAGCATTTCAGCCACCCCAGAGAGGTTCATTCCATTAAAAACCTCTCATCCAGGGCTGTTATTCCCTCTGGGCCCCAGGGCCTGGAGTTCCCCCACATTCCACCCCAAAGGAAGTGTTTAACCCTGGAGCCTGGAAGTCTTTGCCCTTAGAAATGAGCTTGGCAAAGACATCCCAGCATGGGGAGGGCTGGAGGGCAGCTGCTTGGATGGGGAGGGGAAGGCACTTTCTGGATGCCCACAGGTTCCTCTCTCCCATGGGACTAATTGAAGAAGCCTTGGGGTGAGGTTTCATGGTGGCACTGCCCAGCCAGGTGTCCCTTTTGTCCCATCCTTGCCCCCAGCCCTGGGCACAGCCACAGCCTTGTGGGCACCATTCCCTCCTTAAAATCCTTCCTTGGGAGTGGCTGCAGGGCTGGAGGGCTCTGTCAGCAAGCCAGGCTCAGCCCCTGCCATTCGCTCCAGAAAATGTGGAAATTGCACATCAGGGGGAAATGGGGAACACGGCCAAGCCCTGATTCCCACAAAGCCTTGGTTTCCCATCAGGAATCCCACTGGAGATGATGCAGAGGCAGAAATGCTCAGGGATGAGGTGACTGATGGCCCTGCAGAGGGATTGGGTAAAACCAGGGAGCACTGGGCAAAGAGAAGCTGTTCCCTGAATGACATTTCCATGATTTTTCCCTTGTTTTTTTCTTTTGGGAAAAAGCTGCAAAGACATTGTACTCCAACCCCAGAGGAAAAGCAACCAGAGCTCTTCAAGGGCTCAGAAATCCAGGGAAGTGCTGAGTAAAGAGGTGGCAAAGCCCATAGCTGTTGTTTTCCAAGGCCACGGAGCACTTGTGGAACTCAGTCAGAGCTTTGCTGCCTGAAGGAGCCCCCGGGGGGTGTCCCTGCCCACCCAGGGCTCCTACCTGAAGCCTCTGCTCCCTTTTCCCTGTCCCACCAGAGCCAGGGAGGCACCAGGGCCATGTCCCTGTGAAAGCTGATCCCAGGAACCCTGCTGCCCTAAATCCAGGCACAATCCTGCCTCCCAGCCTTATTCCAGGCATTTGCAGAGGTGGGAGTGTCACTAAAAGCAGTGGGTTAAACTGTGAGTGGAATTTTCAGGAAGGCTTCAGACTTCTCTGCTCTCCATCCAAGAGCTCAGCTCACAAACTTGATTTTCCCACCAGGATTTTTGCTTCTTGAGCAGCTCCTGAGGGGCTGGAATTCTGGAAGGCACCAATGGCTCCGTGGGATGGGATGGGGCTCCCTCCTCTCCCTCCCAGGCTGGAATGAGGCTCCCAAGGAGCAGTGAAGCCACTAAAACATCCCTGGCTCCTAGTCCTGCCCCTCCTGGTGCCAGTTACTCCTTCCAGGTACATCACAAACCATGGGGGCTTCACCAGCACCAAACTCCTGCATTGACAACCAAATCCTGGAATCCAGAGCAGAATTTTCAGGGTTATTCCTGTCCCATGCCAGGAGGCCAGGAACAAGTTTTTTAAAGCCTTTTAAAATACTCTTCCAAAGCTCCACCCAATTCAGTCTGGACAGGGCTGAAGGGTTGTAAAAGAAGGCAGAAAATCTCATTTCCAGGTTTGGCTCTTTTGCTTCATTAAACTTGGGAACAGCCAAAGTTTCTTAGCAGGCCAGGGTTGTGGCATGGTCAGTGAAAGGAGCTGGAATCCCACAGGAAGCCACACATTTGATCCATTGGCAGCAAACGTGCAGCTCTGTGTTTTGGGGGATTTTTGATCCTGCCATAACGGCCTGGACTGCTTTTCCTAGAAGCTCCAGTGCTGTTTAAAGTCTCACTGCAGGGCAGCCAAAAAGCAGCTCCCAGTGCTGGATCTGTCTCCTTCCAGTGCCTGGGACCAGCAGGACCAAACCACCCCTGGGCAGCACCTGGGGCAAAACTTTCTCTGGCACAACACAGAGTGCTCATCCCTGAATTCCACAGAAATCCCAGTGGGACCTGCCCTGCCCAGCACATTCCCTCTGTGTGGAACAACCGCTGCCACAGCCAAGGGACACAGGACAGGGACACACTTCTGGGAGCAGCCGGGTGGCTTCAAGGTTCCCTGCTCAAAAGATTCCTGGAGAAAAATGCTTTTCTCTTCCAGAAGTGAATCCCAGACTCCCAAAGGTGCTGCATGAGTCTCGGGGTACTTTGCTGCGTCCAGCTGCATCCATCCACAGGAACACAGGGCTTGGCTGGACACAATTCCCTCTCCCAACGTGGGATGTTCTTCCACAGTCCCCAGCATGATGAACCTCAACACCCTTTCCAGAATCATTCCCACTCAGTAGAACATCCTGTGCTCCTCAACAACTCCTCTCTGGAAGCTGCTGAGAGCTGGCTGAAGTTGCAATTCAAGCAAGGCTGACTTACCTGCCAGAATATGCTGTCTATTGTGTTCCCCAGGAAGCCGTCCCTGCCCTCCGACGACACCAGCTTAGGTCCCAGAATGGTCATAAATTCATCAAAATCCACCTGGCCATCCCCTGGAATGGGAGGAAAAGATCAGAGACTCAGAAATCAGACAGAAGGCTGGGTTGGAAGGGACTTTCAGACGCCATATAGTGCAACACCCTGATGTGAAAAGGGACATCTTCCACTGTCCCAGGCTGCTCCAAGCCCTGTCCAGCCTGGCCTTGGACACTGCCAGGGATCCAGGGGCAGCCACAGCTGCTCTGGAAATCTGTTCCAGGGCCTGCCCACCCTCATTATTATCAATTAATTACCCCTTAGAGCCCAACATGCCCCTCTGGATCTGCTGCACATCAGGGACCCCCCACGCCCTGGCAAACCTCCACAGCAACTTCCCAGTGCCCACGGATCCAAATCCTTTGCTGTACCAGGGAATGACCCCTGTTGTGTCCCAGATGCCCCCAAAGACAGAATAAGGCTGTGCACTGAGGGGAACAGGTCATTTCTCAGTCCCCCAGAGTGCAGAGGCAGCTCCCAAAAGGCCACTTTGGTAGGGAACAGGAGCCAGCGGCACAGCCAGGGCTCTCCCTCTCAGGTTCTGCACAAGCTTTACAGGGCCAGCCCCAGGCTCCAGAGGGAGGGGAGGGCAGGCAGACCAAGAGCCAGGCTATTGCAGATCCAGCAGGTATCTCAGCCCAGCTTCCCAGCAGCATCTGTGTATGCCTGGCATGCAGAGCAGGCAGTGCAGGCACAGCCTCAGTGCCACCGGCAGGGACAGGTGACAGGTCCTGCCACTAATGAGTGGCTGATGCAGTGCTGAGTGCAGCTCCTGCTCTGAACAAGGCATGGGACTGTTTGGATGGAGTTTTGTACCAAATGTCACTTTCCCTCCACAAAATAAAGGGATACTCATGCCTGCTGAAGGATCTTTAAAATCCCTGTCTGTCTGAGCAGTTCAATGCCCAGATCTCCTGAGAATGCTTAACCTAATCTTGTGGAAAATTTCCTTCATTGATCAGGCCATGGACATCTCCTCCTCCATGTTATTGAACTGATGGGGTGGGTAAATCAGACCTGCTTCCATCACCGGCAGGAACTGGGGTTGTGTTTTACTCCCATTCAACAGGAAGTGACCGCATCCAGCCCTCCCTGGAGCTGCTGCTGTTCAGTCCCCAGGTGTGAGAAGTGTCTCGGACCGTAAGACTCCAGCAGATCAATGCCAGGGCCGTGATAGGAACACCGGTGGTGCCCGCGGCAGCACCAGTGCCAGCCGTGCCACTGCTGCTACCTGTGCTTCTTATCACATCTGTGCTTCTTATCAGTCACATCTGTGCCTCTTACACACCCCGTGTGCATGATCCGAGCAGCCGTGTGGCTGATGGCAATCTCCGTGTCCTTATCTCGGCAAGAACGCCGTGGGAAAGCCAAGCCCAAAACTAAAACCAGCACAACCCGGGCCCAAAACCAGCACTGCCCGAGCCCAAAACCAGCACAACTCGACCCCAAACCAACACAACCCGGGCCCAAAACCAGCATAGCCCGGGCCCAAAACCAGCACAACCTGGGCCCAAAACCAGCACAGCCGGAGCCCAAAACCAGAGCTGCCCGAGCACTCCCTGGGCCAAATTGCGATCTCCGGGCTCCAGGAGATCTGGGATTTCTGGGGGAATATCCTGGGGTGAGGCTCTGAAAGGGAATTCTGTAAAATGGGAGGGATCCGCTCATGGTCCCGCTGCTAAAACCACTCTCAGCTCCGGGGCTCTGCAGGACCGAGCTCATTTCTGGGCCAGCCTCTTGAGGTAAGGGGTGGGCAGCCCATCACCTGGAGAGCCATCTCGTGAAACATTTATGGGCTGTGGCGTTCCCCCGGCTGCCCCTCGGGGGAGCATCCCGCGGGTGGATCGGTCCCGGCTCGCCGGATCGCTCGGGAAGGGAACGCAAGGTGACAGCGGCTCCGGGTGATGTACACCGCGGCACTGCGCTCGATGGCACCGCCAGCAGCGAATCCATGCGCTGGGATGCAAATCGGGATGCTTTGGGATGCTAATTTCTTTAAATTAGCCAGATTAGCAAGAAAACAATTTGCATTTTAAAGAGGTGCTGGTACCTGCCCCCGCATACATTTGGCCTGTGCCCGTGTGACCCCGAGCACGGAGGTTTTCAGCTCGGGCTCTCCCCAGTGTCACTCCACCCTCAGAGTACAGCCAGGACTCGGTCCTACATGTGATTCCAGAGAAAAGGACTGCTGGGCTCTGACTTTGTACAAGACTTCGGGCAGCCCCTCGCTCGAGACTTCCCTGTGCCTCTGCTAGGGATCATCACTAACTTCACAGGCTTTAATTATCAGCTTAATGAGAGCATTTCCCACAGCCTCCAAAGAAAGATGCCATTGAAAATTGCTTTATCCCCTTATTGACTGCCTTTTCAATTAAAACTCTAAACTAGCAAGGCAACTAGACCCCACTTTTGCCTGGTAGAAATATCCCTTTAACATTCATGTGAAGCTGCAGAAAACAAACCTTCCCTGCCATCAGCACCTCAGGAGACTGCAGCATCATTTCATCAACAGAGAGAAATCACGGGTTTGTCTGAAAATTCCTTTTGACAGACACGAGAGAAATGTTATAAAAACCAACACCAAAACCTGCACGGGGCTGCTCTGCACAGCCCGGGCATCACCAAAGCCCATTTTTCACATCCCGTCCCGGGAGCACAGTGTGGAATTTGGGTTTGGCACAAGCACGAGCCGCCCAGCTCGCCTCCTGCTCCTCCCCACGGCCACGCACCAGCGCTGGGAGCTGCTGGGGGATCGAGCCCTGGCATCAAATCCAACCCTCCCATCCCTGTGCTGCAGATGTGCTGTTCTCCCCAGGGTCCTTGGGATTCTGAGCCACGTGTGGATTATCCACAAATTAATTCAGGGGTTAAGGATGGGGAGAAAGGAGAAGGCGGGGAGCTCGTGTGCTGTCTGTTCTCCCTCACGTTCCTCGCTCCTCTCCAGGAGCCATCCCAAAATCCGTGACCCAGCCAGGCTCACGGGACCCCAGTCCCCCTGTGAGATGGGTGCTGGTCACATCCTCTCCTCCGCTGCCTCCAGACTCCCGCTGAGGCCTGAGCACAGCTCATCCCACAGGATGAGAACCCCTGGGAAGGCCGGAGGGGCACAGGCAGGGACAGCTGAGGCCAGGTGGAGCAGGATGTGCTCCCTGGCCCAGGACAGCCCCGGGACAGCTCCCTCCCCTCCCTGCTCCCAGGCACAGATGCAGATTTATAAACCCCGGTCGGGTTGGGGTCCCTGAAGGAAATGGTTCCACGGGGACTGGGCAGTGATGGGTTAATGGCTGCACCTGAGGATTTCAGAGCTCTTTTCCAGTTTAAAGATTCCATGATTCCAAGGCACTCACACATTCCCAGAGCTTATTTACAAACTGGGAGGGCAGGGAAACCTAGAGGCAGGGTGGGGTGGGACAGGGAAACCTTGGGAATAGGGGTGAGGGGTCTGTTGGGACATGGAAACCTTGGGAATGGGGGTGAGGGGTCTGTTGGGACATGGAAACCTTGGGAATGGTGGTGAGGGTTCTACTGGGACATGGAAACCTTGGGAATGGGGGTGAGGGGCTGCTGGGCCAGGGAAGCCTGGCAGGTGGCAAAGGGGGTGAGGACAGAGGGGTTCAGGCAGGATTCCACCCCGTCCCTGAGTTCCCTGAGCCAAGGGATGGGTCACTGCCTGTCTGGGTGATCTTAGCAGAACACCAGAGCTGAGCTTAAGCACTGGTTTAAACCCACCTAAAGCACTCCTTGATTCCCTCCTAGCAGTGCCCTCACATTTTCCTCCCCCGTAAAGCTCTGTGTTAATGCTGGCATTAATGTCACCGAGTCACCCGGGGGCACCAGCGCTGTGGCTGAGCCTCATGACTCAAGCAATGATTCAGAACCTCTCTGGCCACCCCAGCAGAGCCAAATCAGATCAGCTCATCGTCCCCAGGCCCTCAGCTGGGTGAGAAGAGCTCCAGGTGCCCACAGACCTTTGGTCCCTGCAGGACTCAGCCCTGGCAGGATCCAGGGAAGTGTGACAATAACAAGGAATGGCAGTGGTGGGAGCCTGGCTCGTTGTCCCATCATGGGAAGAGGATGCTGAAGGCACCAAGCAACACCTCTGGGTTCTCTGGGAACCTTTGCAGTGCTACAGGCCTCATGTGGCCAGCAGGGACTTGCCAAAGCTCCCCCTCACTGCTCATTCATGGGGTGCAGAGAGTCCTTGGGGATAATTCCAGCTTGGGGTTAATTCCAGCATCAACATTTGCCATGTGTGAGCTCAGTTTGGCCACTGAGATCTCCAGAGAGCTCCATCAGGGAATCCTGGGATCCCATGGCACATCCAACACCCTTGTGCCAAGTGTGAGGATGGCAGGGTTGGAGCTGGATCATCTCTAAGGTCCCAAACCCCTGTGGCTCTTTGATTCCAAGGGCACCAAAGATGATGGAGGAGCAGCAAAGAGCAGCGTGGAGCTGGGAATCCAAGAGTTTTTCCAGACCTTGCAGCCCAGTGAGATTTGCTTTGGACCTGAGTGACTCAAGGAAGGGGTGTCTGCACCTCTGCAAAATGTCCATTGGGCCTCCTAAATAAACCTGTGGGGTCACAAAATCATGGAATCATTGAGGCTGGAACTGACCCCCAGGATCATCAAGTCCAACCTTCACCCAGCACTGACCCCTGTCCCCAAGAGCCACATCCACATGGTTTTTGAACATTTTCAGGGATGTCTGACCAGCCTTCCAGTGAAGAAATTTCCCCAATGTCCACCCTGACCTCGCCTGGCCCAGCCTGAGGCCGTTCCCTCTCCTCCTGTCCCTGTTCCCTGGGAGCAGAGCCCGACCCCCCGGCTGTCCCCTCCTGTCAGGAGCTGTGCAGAGGAAATGGGACACAGGAAAAAGAAAATCATTAATGACTGAACATCTGGAGGGGACTGGAAAAGCACCACTGCCCTGCAGGGAGCAGACTTTGGGGTTGGACACCATCTCAGGGGAGATGAAAGAGCCTCCAGCCCTTTGGAAAGGGGATTTACTCCCTAAGCCACTTCCCTTCAACACCAATTCTCCTCCAGGTTCCGATCCCACTCCCCAGCACCGAGAGGTTCTAGGTGCCACCAGCTCCTGCTGGTTCTGCACTGGTTTCTAAGAGCTGAGCACAGGGAATTCCGACCCTCTCCTTAAGCTTTGAGCTCAAAGGATTTCATCTTCCCTCAGCCCTTCACTACGGGGAGCAGGGGAAGTTGGATCTGTTGGGATGTGCAGCAGGAATCAGAGAGCCAGAGCTGTGCAGTCACCAGCAGCCCCAGACATCCCCAGCTGCACCCAAACCACCCCCTGACCCCATCCCACCTCTCCCTGGTCCTGATCCCACAGGATCCACCCTCAGAAGTCTGCCTGGGCTGGAAATGCCAGGCAGGGAGAGCAGGGCTCCAAATCCCCTCATCCCAGGTAGTGGCAGCAGCTCCTGGGAACTCCTGCCCGAGCTTTGAGGGAACAAGAGAATGCTCGGAGGGGCAGGGGGTGATCCCATCTCGCCCCCATTCCCATGGGACAGCCCCACCCTCAGCCCTCAGGAGAGACCCCTGTCTCTCCAAAAGTCTCCTGTCTGAGCCACTGCCTTGCAGGGTGGAATTAAATCTTCATTGGGCTGAAGAAAGGCAGAGCTGGAGAGGGGAAGTGGAGGGGGAAAACATTCCTGGAAATGAGAGGGAAAAGGGAAATGAGAGGGGGGGAAAGGAAAATGAGAGGGGGGAAAATGAAAATGAGAGGGGGGGGGGAGGAAAATGAGAGGGGGGAAAGGAAAATGAGAGGGGGGAAAATGAAAATGAGAGGGGGAGAAAGGAAAATGAGAGGAGGGAAAAGGAAGATGAGAGGGGAAAAACGTTCCTGAATTGCATCACCTCCACTCCCAGGCAGAACGGACTTAGCCCGGGTTTTCAGAGCCTTGTGCATCGGATTGGCTGGATAATGCGCCCTGATTGCTCCCTAAAGGAGCCTTTCCCTGGCCATTCTCAGGATAATCAGGTCCCTGGAAGTTCCCCGCGTGGCCCCGAGCGAGGCGCGCCCGGGATGAGGATGAGGATGTGCGCTGGGAGCTGATGAGCACCGCACTCCTCCTGCCGAGCGTGACCTCCAGCGAGCAGCGAGGTGAGATATTTAAAGTTAATGAGCTGGGTTTGCAGCTCGGGGCCCGGAGCACACAAGTGCTGTTTATTTTTATTCTCCAGCAGCTCCCTGCGGTGCCCGGCTGGCCCGGGCTGTGTCATTGCCGTGCCCGGCTCAGCCGGGCAGGGCTGGAGAGGTCTGGGCGAGGCTGGGATGAGGCACAGCATGAGCAGGAACAGCTCCAGCCTCAGGAGATTGCCCAGACAAGGCTTTCCGTTTCAAAGATTGGCAGGTCAGAGCCTCCTCAGCAGCCTGACCCCTTGCCCAGCACGAGGCAGAGAATTTCTCCCTAATTACAGCTCAGTCCAGAACTACAACGGGAACAGGGAATGTCTGCCCCAAAACTTTGGCCTTGGAAAACAGTTTTAATTATAGACAGCTCCAGTGACTTCTGGGAGGAGAGAAACAACTGCCCCCACCACCAGGAAGGACGTGGGTCTGTAGGAGAAGAGCACAGAGCTGCTCCAAGGTCTGGGACACCTCTGGAGCCAGGCTGGGAGAGCTGGGGGTGCTCACCTGGAGAGGAGAAGGCTCCAGGGAGAGCTCAGAGCCCTTCCCAGAGCCTGAAGGGGCTCCAGGAGAGCTGGAGAGGGACTGGGGACAAGGGATGGAGGGACAGGACACAGGGAATGGCTCCCACTGCCAAAGGGCAGGGATGGATGGGATATTGAGAATTAGGAATTGTTCCCTGGCAGGGTGGGCAGGCCCTGGCACAGGGTGCCCAGAGCAGCTGTGGCTGCCCCTGGATCCCTGGCAGTGCCCAAGGCCAGGCTGGACAGGGCTTGGAGCAGCCTGGGACAGTGGGAGGTGTCCCTGCCATGGCAGGGCTGGCACTGGATGGGCTGCAAGGTCCCTTCCAACCCATCCCAGGATCCTGCCCATGGAATGAGAGGAGCTCTAAGATCCCTTCCCACCCAAACCATTCCAGGATTCCATGAAAACTTCACTGGATCTGAGGAAAGGATCAAACATCTCCACTGGAGCCCCTGTGTCCCTTAAGTCCCTCCACTCCTGCAGTTTTCAGAGCAGTTGTGTGGATCTGGTTCTATGACAACCCCACGGAAAAGATCCATGGATTGTAGGGACCATCCCTGGAGGAGGGGTTTCCATGGGGGCTGGAAGGCTCCAGCCGAGCCCAGAAAGGGGGAGCAGGGGGGGCTTGTCCATCCCACCGAGCAGAGGAGCTGGAGAGTTCCTCACTCTAGAACCCCTTGGCTTGTCCTGCAAGGGGAGGGAACAGCTTCCCATTAAAAATAAATCTGTGAACTTCCCGTGTCCCCAGGAGACAGGGAATCTGTGGGGGCCTGTTCCTGCTCCAGCACAAGCACTCAAACCAGGAGGAAAAGTCCAAGGAAAACAGAGCTGCAGTAAGGAATAAATGCCCATCAGACACCTGCTAGCTCCACAGCAGCCCCAGGGAGCTGCAGGATGCCCAGGGACCAGCCCTGTCACCAAATGTCCCCAGGGAAGGGCCCTGCAGGGGCTGCTGAGGGGGGTGTGAGTCCCCAGAGCCGCCAGCCCTCTCTGAAATCCCCTCCCTGGGCACCCAAAGCCATTTGGCAGGTCTGTACAGACTCAGGTCCATCCCCAGCTGTGAGCAGCTGGTCCCTCAAGAGCAGTGGGATCCCCCCAGACTCCCCAGGATTCCATCAGCTCTGCCCCCTGCCCTGGGATGGGCAGAGAGCTCTGGGTGCACCTTGGGCAGCAGCAGCAGCTCATTACAGCAGGACTCCGGGTGCCCCCTGGGGCACACACACCCTGGGAAGCCAAAATGATCCCAGGGTGCCGCATTTCAGCAAGAAATAAAATTCAGCAGGGATGCAAAGAAAGCTCAGGGCACGAGGTGCACCCCAGCCCAAGCACAGGTGGGTTCCAGAGCGGGCACTGCACTTCAGGGCTTCATTTTGTGCTGGGCTGCACATCAGCAAAGGCAGGGTGGGATTTTATTGGGTATAATTTGATATAATTTGGTATAATTTGATGAACCTCTTGCTGCTCCTGAGCTGCAGATCTGACAGGCTGCAGCAGCAGCTGTAATTACTCCTCATTTCTGCAGTGAGGACACAGAATAGGATGAAATGTGATAATCCTCATTGTCCAAATGACAGCAGACATGGAGAGAGTGGCTCCCATAAATCCAGACAAGTCTTATCAAATCCACCCCACTGCCTGAAATTCCCAGCTCAGCAACACATTTTAAAGGACAGCCAGGCTGGAATGGGGCTGGATCATTTCTCACACTGAAAAATCACTTTGAGATCAAAAGACAAACCCAAAATCCATCATAACCCATTGCCCCTGGATCCCTGGAAGTGCCCAAGGCCAGGCTGGATGGGGCTTGGAGCAACCTGGGGTAGTGGAATGTGTCCATGCTCATGGCATGGGGTGGAGTGAGATGATTTTTAAGATTATTTCCAACCCAAACCTGGGATTCTGGGATTCTCTGACTCCTATGAACTCTGATTTTAACCCAGAAATGGTTCCTGGTCCCCCTCCAGCAGCCTGGGCTGTTTTATACTGAAACACATTTTATATTGAGATATAAAATGAAATATTTTATCCAGCTCCTTTCATGCTGAAACACAAGGAAACATCCACGACAGTAAAAAACCTCAGGAAAATCCAAAGAAGAAAAGTGGGAGAGACAAAATAAGGAGAGAAAATGTTTCCAGCTTGGGAATGTGACCATTGTCCCTCACAGGGCAGCTCAAGCTGAGCTTGTGGACAGAAGCCAACATTTCATTGATCAAAGGTTGGACAGGATGATCTTGGAAGTCTTTTCCAACCTTAATGATCCTGGGATTTGTCCAACCTTAAAGATCCTGTGATCCTGGGATTTGTCCATGCCTAAGAACAAGGGATTTGCCTTCTGTCTGCCCCAGGGAAAAGCTGGACAACTCATTTTTGAAGGAGAGATTTGCTTTGTCACCAGATGTCCCAGCCCATGTCCTTTGACCAATCCCATCCCTGTCCCCAGCTCTGGTGGCTCTTCCCTCACCAGGAGCCAGGGCAGGCAAACCAAAGCAATGTCCCTGGGGAGCTGTGGGCAGCAGGACAGCAGCCTGGAGGGACACAGTGACCTTGACACCACACAGCCATGGCACTGTCACTTTGTCCTTTCCAAAGAGAATCTGGGACATTCTGGGATGCACCACCTGTAGTGGCAGGATTGGAGAGGTGACATCCTGGGAAGCAATGAAAAACTGGAATCTCAGTTTGAAGTTCTGGAAGAGTTCTGGAATTACTGAGGTTGGAAAAGACCTCCAAGGTCATCAGGTCCAACCTTGGTCCAAGTGGCCCCATGGCCACCAAACCACAGCACCAATGCCACTTCTGCCTGGGTTTGAACATCGAGGTTGTTCTGGAAACAACCAGGAAAAGTTTAGGTTGGATATTGGGAAAATGTCTCCATGGAAAGGCTGGTCAAGCACTGACACAGCCCAGGGCAGGGGTGGAGTCCCCACCCCACCCCTGGAGGGGATTAACAGCCCTGTGGATGTGGCCCTTGGGGACATGGCACAGTGGTGGCCTTGGCAGTGCTGGGGTTGGTTGGACTCGATGACCTCAGAGATCTTTTCCAACCTCAATAATTCCACGACTCTTACAGAATTTGAAGCTGAGATTCCCCCATTTTTCATTGCTCCCAAGGATGTCACCATCCCAGAATGTCCCAGAGGTACCAGGCAGGTCCCTGGTGAAACCAGCTCGACTTTTGCTTCATCAAAACACTCCCTATTCTCATCCCAATAAATAATTTGACATCCGGGGGTGGATTTTCCTCCTTCTTGTGGTAGCCTGGAGTTATTTTTCCCGCCACTCCTCTAATTAGTGCACCAAGTGCTCATTTTATTCCTCAGATAAAAATCCCAGCGAAACAATTTGTGACACTTAAGTCACACATTCATCTCTTTTATGGCAAATCCTGCTTGAAGAGGAGGAATCCTAGATCAGGTCACACATTCCATGTGCCATTTCCCAGCGTTTTTATCAGCATCGCTGCCAATTGGAAGAATTTACAAATAATTCCATTTTCCAGCACAGAAATGTATAAACTATTTCCCTTTCTCTATGCTGGCAGAACATTCCAGGTCATTCCCCAGATTGCAGAGAGAAGCCTGGGCCCCTCTCAAAGTTTGTATTCATAAAAAGAGGAATTATGGCTGAAAATTAGGGGAATCCATAGGATAAAGGTCAGATTTGACCTCTGGGAGCATTTCCAGACCAAGGAGAGCCCCCAGAGGGGTGCCCAGGTCAACCTGGTCCAACTTCTGTGGGAACAGCCCCACACTTCCAAACAAAGCTTTGGGATAATGGGAATCCTGGAACCCCTAGCCCTCACCTCCCTTCCTAAAGAGAAACATTTTTGCCCAGCAAATCCCTTTTTCTTCCCGTCCTGTTCTGGCACTTCCCATCCCAGCAGTGCCACAATATCCTGGAGTTCACAAAAGGAGGGTTCTGAGGATTTCTTAGGATTTCTCTGAAGACCTTGAAATGTTCCAAGGAGATCCCCATTTTTCTCCATAACTGAGGGAGTTTTATGGCGATTGTATGATCTTCCCTGTGGCAGCTGCATTTCTTCACCTGGGTGAAGCACACTGTCCTGGGTTACAGGATACAGCTGGGGCTGTGTGTCCTATTGTGTGTCAGAGCTGGGGCAGTTCTCTGCTGTTCATGGGGCACTTTTCTTTATCTCTCCCACAGCCAATCCTCCCTCCAGGAGATCTCTTCTCTTCATGGCCACTGAGTGTCCCTGCATGGCTGAGAAAATTCCAGCATCCCATGGGGAGAGGCTCTGCCCAGGGGAGCAGCCAAGCATTCCTACCTGGATCCAATCTGCCCTTGGAACAGCACAGCAGCCTTTGCCCACTGCATTCCCAGAGGAGCAGCTTTCTTCTCCACTGCATTCCCAGAGGGAGCCCAGGCCCATCCACAGCAGCCCTGGAGCTTCAGAGGAAAACTCCAGCCTTGTCCAGGATCCTGCTCCAGCAGAAGCACAGCTGGCACTGCAGGAGGGCTGAGCCCCCATGGAATGGCACTGCTGCCACTGCCCTGACCCACAGCCTGCCAGGGCCTGCTCTGACTCTGGCAGTGGTTTGGGTTTTTTTGGTTTTTTTTTTTTTTTTTTGTGCTATTGCTTTTGTATTTTTAATTTTCCTAATAAAGAACTGTTATTCCTATTCCCATATCTTTGCCTGAGAGCCCCTGAATTTCAAAATTATAATAATTCAGAGGGAGGGGGTTTACATTTTCCATTTCAGGGGAGACTCATGCCTTCCTTAGCAGACACCTGTCTGTTCAGACCAAGACACCTGGCAGAATCCTGGAACCATGGAATACCTGGAGTTGGGAGGGACCCACAGGGATCAGAGAATCCAAATCCTGCCCTGCACAGACACCCCAACCACCCTACCCCGGGCCTGGCAGTGCTGTCCAAGTGCTCAGCCAAGCTTTGGAAGAACTGCTGGAGGAGGGATTTGTAGGCATCCAGGGGATCCCCAGCCCTGCTGCTCTCCTGCCTCCAGGGAGGAGTGGCAGGAACGGGATATTCCCAGGAAATCAGGGCATGCAGAGGGGGGTGAGGGCAGAGCCACTCCCTGCACTCCTGGGCACCCTGGCAGTGCCAGGCTGGTGGCTGGTGACACATCCCTCTGCTGGCCTGTCCCCTCTGCAGGAAGGCTGGTGACATGTCCTTGTGCAGGGAGGTGCTGGCAGCCCTCAGCAGCCTTGGTGGCATCAGAGGTGACACCTGTGAAGGGCTCCTGGCCCAAATCCCAGCGGTGCCAGGGCTGGTTTTGCTCAAGCTCCAGCAGTGTTCTCTCCCTAACCCCATTTTTCCTCCAATAGTGATGAATTATGGAGCATCCATTCCTTCCTGCTCCGATGGGAGCTCTGAGAGTGTCCCTGAGCAGCTGCACCCTGTGGCCCTGGAGGCAGCTCTCCTATGCCATTCCCTGTGCCACTCCCTGTGTCTGCTCCTGTGCCACTCCCTGAGCCTGTCCCTGTGCCACTCCCTGTGACACTCCCTGTGACACTCCCTGTTCCTGCTCCTGAGCCATTCCCTATGCCACTCCCTGAGCCTGTCCCTGTGCCACTCCCTGAGCATGTCCCTGTGCCACTCCCTGAGCATGTCCCTGTGCCACTCCCTGTGTCTGCTCCTGTGCCACTCCCTGAGCCACTCCCTGAGCATGTCCCTGTGCCACTCCCTGAGCATGTCCCTGTGCCACTCCCTGTTCCTGCTCCTGTGCCACTCCCTGAGCCACTCCCTGAGCATGTCCCTGTGCCACTCCCTGAGCATGTCCCTGTGCCACTCCCTGAGCCACTCCCTGAGCCTGTCCCTGTGCCACTCCCTGAGCCTGTCCCTGTGCCACTCCCTGAGCATGTCCCTGTGCCACTCCCTGTGTCTGCTCCTGTGCCACTCCCTGAGCCACTCCCTGAGCCTGTCCCTGTGCCACTCCCTGAGCCTGTCCCTGTGCCACTCCCTGAGCCACTCCCTGTGTCTGCTCCTGTGCCACTCCCTGAGCATGTCCCTGTGCCACTCCCTGTGTCTGCTCCTGTGCCACTCCCTGAGCCACTCCCTGAGCCTGTCCCTGTGCCACTCCCTGAGCCACTCCCTGAGCCTGTCCCTGTGCCACTCCCTGTGCCACTCCCTGTGCCTGTCCCTGGCTCGGTGGCAGGAGGTGACACCAGGTGTGAAGTTCTCTGGTCAGGTCCCTTTATGCTCAGTCCCAGCACAGGCTGTGGGTGCTCCTCTGAGACCCCCCTGCCCAGCCTGGCAGTCCTGCTCTCTCCATCCCCATCCCTACAGAAATCAGGGAAAACCAGCCCAGGCCCGGCCCAGGCCAGGCCAGCTCAGTCCCAGCCCCAGCCCAGCTCAGCTTAGCTCAGCTCCAGCCCAGCCCCTGGCTCTCCTGGTTTTTGCTGGCTCTCAGTGACGTCGGCTGTGGCAGATGCAGCCCCTCTGCCACGCTGGAATCTGCTGATGAAAACTGGATGTTGGGGCTGTTCAGGCTGGCCCAGCTTAAATCCCAAGCCCTGCCAATTTTCTTACCTCATTTGCAGGCCCTGGCAGCAGTTTTGATGGGAAGGAAGGAATGGATGTCTGGCTGCTCCACCTGCCAGCACATCATAACTCATGGCACGGGGCAGAGGTGTGCAGAGGATTTCACCTCCCCCCAGCTCTCCAGACCACTGGAGACTCCTCCGAGAGTGTGACCTTTCATCCACTCGAGCTTCCAACCCATCTAATGCCAAGCAAGAACCTGGAAAACCTCAGCAGCCCTCCCCAGGAGTATATGGGAAGGTGGTCAGGCTGTTCCTGGGAGCACTGGGCACAGCCAGCATTCCTACCCTGCTCCTGAATGCTGCCCTTTCCCAGAGGGAGAGGAAGGAGGAGGCTGCTGCTGGTTCTCACTCCACAGTTCAAGCTAAATCCCAGGAAAAAGTGAAGGATCCATTGGAGAAAAAGTAGCCATAATAATATAAATTCAAGCTGTACAGCACTACTTCAATTTGCAGGCAAGGTAAATATTTCACAGAACATTCCCCTCTTTGCTCAGTGTCTCAGGAATTTCCCATTCCCTGATTTTTTTAAATCCGTGGCCCACTTTATCTTTCCCTGGCACAGCCCCCAAAGCCCTGCTGCAACACTGCACCAGTACAACCAGTTTGGAGCTGGAGGATCAGCTGCCATCCCTGCAGAAAGCACACCGAGCTCCCTGGAAAGCCTCAGCAGGAATTTACCACTTCCATCATTCCAGGTTTAACTCCCCTCCCCACCTTGGGTCTGTCCACAGCACCAGTCTGCACAGAATGGTGCCAAAGTCTGCCAGAGCCAGGGAAGGACTGGAGATGAATCAGAACTGGGAGCCAAGTCCCAGCACTCTTTTTCCAAAAAAGCTCAGAATTTCAGGAAGAGACCCCAGGAGTTGGCAGTACACTAAGCCTGGCTTTGCCAAACCTGAGCCCAAGTCCCTCTCTGCCGGGAAAGGGCAGCACAGCAGGGCAAGGGGCAAACAACAACTTTTGGACAGAACACTTTGAAAAGTGCTGGTTCCTTTTCCCCCCTTTTCCTTAGGGAATGAGCTCATTCCCACAGCGGATCTCCTGTCCCTGCCAGGCTTCGCAGCCCCTTCTCTGCGGGACACCCTCAGCAGGGTGACAGCCCTGGTGACAATTGTCCTGTGCCTCCCAGGGCCATCGGGAGTGCCCAGCGGGGCAGGGGAGTGTCACTGCCGCATCTCCCCGGGCGCTGCTCCCCAGTGTCCCCAAGGACTGCGTTCGCCCCAGCCCTGCTCTGGCAGGATTGCAGGGTTTCCACCCTGCCACAGCGCCGGGACACGGCTGCCTCTGCACCCCAGCTCCTGCAGCAGGGAGGGCTCCCCTCTGCCCTGCCAAGGGCATTTTGAAGGAATTGCTCGTTGTGCTCAGCTCTGCAGCAGCTGAAATTCCTCCCTGGCTCCAGCATCCTGATCCTGCATTTCCCTCTCCACGCTAATGGGGGTTCTGTTGCTTTTATTCCCTCAGTAATTGTTTGATGAGCTCTCCCAGCAGGACTTGGCTCGGGATGATTCCACCCCTCAAAACTTCTCCTCGCAGAGCAATCAGCACCTCGTTAGAGCAGCTCCCAGCACAGCAGCTCCGGCCTCCGGGGAGCAGCCGGGACTGGGTGGGAATCCTGTTCCTCTCCCGGGAATGTCATCGGCCAGGGGCTGCCCGGGAATGCAGAGGGAAAGGTTCGAAGAGCCTGACAAAGATTATCTGTGCAGGGTGGGATTTTTGGGGTGTCTGGGCCGGTCCAGGAGCTGGGATGGATGATCCTGGGGGTCCCTTCTAACTCAGGATATTTCATGATGGTGATGGCATCAAAGGAATTGATTCCATCACGTTCAGCCTGGCTTAGGTTCTGACATCTGACTTTGGTTTGGTTTTCACCTGTGGAATGTCCCACTCCAGGCTGGGACAGCCCCTCACCACTCTGTGAGGGGAGACTCAGTTCCCCCTGAGGGACAGCTCTGATCTCTGCTCAGTGGGACAGGGACAGGACCCAGGGAATGGCTGGAGCTGGGCCCTTCCCCCAGAGGGTGCTGGGCACTGCCCAGGCTCCCCAGGGAATGGGCATGGCCCCGAGGCTGCCAGAGCTCCAGGAGCTCCAGGGATGCCCAGGCTGGGATTGTTGGGATTTGTGAACTTTGCGAGAGCTGCTCTGTGCTCACCCAGCTGTGTCCCACAAGGGATGACCCATCCCCCTTCCATGGACTGCCTGATCCCCAGGATTACCCACAGCAGGTTCACATCTCACCTTGCCCTTTCCTTTTGTGTGGGGAAAGCAAAGCTCCCCAGCTCCCCTCCACCCTTCCCTTGGTGAGCAGGAATTGTTGGATGGGGATCCAAGGGTGCCAAGCACTGGGAAAGCCCCGAGAATCCCCCAGGAGAGAGCAGACCCCGGTGAGCACTCACCATCCATGTCCAGGCGCTGCATGATGATGGCCAGCTCCACCTCACTGGGCATGTAGCCCAGGGAGCGCATGGCCATGCCCAGCTCCTGCTTGGAGATGAAGCCATTCCCGTCCCGGTCCAGCACTCGGAAAGCCTCCCGGATCTCTGCCGAGGGAAGGGAGAAAGAAGGAGCTGTTATGGTGGGGGGCTCCGTGGATGCTGAGCACAGAAGCAGCAGCTGTTGCCTTTCTCAGTGTTTGTTGTGAATATTTGATCACCCTGGGGCAGGATGATCAGGATATGTTAATGCACACCCATAAACGTCCGTGCAGTCCCACAGTTCCAGTGAACACAGGATATCCTGGGGTCAGAGACACAGAACTGGAAAAGCCCTCAAAGACTGAGTCCAGCCACTTAACCCAGCATTGCCAAGGCCACCACTGAGCCATGTCCCCAGCTGCCACATCCCCAGGGCTGTTAACCCCTCCGGGAACTCCACCCTGTGCCACCCTTTCAGTGAAGAAATAATTCCCAATATCCAACCTGAACCTCTGCTGGCACGACCTGTAGCTGTTTCCTCTCGTCCTCTTGCTGTCACCCTGTGTGATTTCCTTCTCTAGATCCTTCTCACAGCTTTTATCTAATTTATAACGTTTTTAAAGCACTAAACAGCATCAGATCAATAAAAATACTGATGGAACATAAGGAACCACTTCCATCAATCGTCCTTAGCCTGGCTCAGCTCCTGATATCTGACTTTGGTTTGCTTTTTAACTTCAAACTGCTCCAGCCCATGGCAGCTCCTCTCCACTTGTGTGAGGGGAGACACTGAGGGGCAGCTCTGATCTCTGCTCTGTGGGACAGGGACAGGAACAGCTGGAGCTGGACCAGGGCAGGGTCAGGTTGGATTTTAGGGAAGGGCTCTTCCCCCAGAGGGTGCTGGGCACTGCCCAGGCTGCCCAGGGAATGGGCACGGCCCCGAGGCTGCCAGAGCTCCAGGAGCTCCTGGGGATGCCCAGGCTGGGATTGTTGGGGTGTCTGTGCAGGGCCAGGGGCTGGATTGATGATCCCTGTGGTCCCTTCCACTCAGGATATTCCATGATTCCATAATCCACCACCTCAATGTCTCTGCTCACAGACCTCTCAGCTCCCAGCCCCAAGCTCCCCAGGTCTGCCTGTTGCAAATGCCAGAGAAATTTTAACTTTCCAGCAGCTGGGAGCCTGTTTCACTGGAAAGGCTGGAGGTGAGGAGGGAAAAAGGTGCTCAGTTTTGGTGAAGCAGTCTTTGCCCCGTGCTTGGAGAGGGAATCAGGGGATGCTCCATCATCTCCCTCTGGGAATGGGGATGTAGGGAACACCCAGGACCCCCTGCAACTGCTCAGAGGAATTTCACCTTCATTTAAAGCATTTCACTGGAGAATCAGGAGGGAAAACTCAGCAGGTTTTTTTGGGAAAAGAACCCCAAACTGATAAAAAAAGTCTCCATTCTCCATCAGGAATTGGAGGATGGAAAATGTTTGGCCTGCTGGAATAGTTCAGGCTTTAAGGGAAATATTCCCAGTCCTCCATGGGCTGCCAGAGTCCCCCCACCTCCTGTCCCCAGGAGTCAGGGGCTGCCAGACCCTGCAGAGGGGCCGCAGGAAACCTTTGGATGTGCCTGGGAGAAAGGCAGGAGCATCAGAGCCCACCAAGGAATGGTTCTGGTGTTCTTTGCTAAGCTTTATTTAAAGCTTTACCATTCAAAATCTGCTTCTAAACCACCTCATCCAGGTTCAGCCCCTCCCCTGCCCCCACCAGACTGCTCCCACTTCCATGGCAGGATCCTGTTCCCATTTCCAGGGCAGGATCCTGTTCCCATTTCCATGGCAGAATCCTGTTCCCATTTCCATGGCAGGTTCCTGTTCCCATTTCCATGGCAGGATCCTGGTCCATTTCCCATCTCCCTGCCAGCCCGCCCTGCTGGGAGGGAAAGGTGGGGAAGCTGCTCAAAGCTTCAGCTCATAATTCCAGGAGCCTTTGGAGTAGGAATGAATCCCTGAATCCCATCAGACTCTGCCAGCTGCAGAGAAATCTCCTTTCATGTGTGGTCCTGAGAGCTCAGTGCAGTAAATATTACACCCAGATCAATTAATAGGAAAACAAACTTGTGACAGCTGAAGGCAGAAGAATGAGATTCATTGCAGGGAGCTGGAAGAGGAATTTAGGAAGTAAAACATGAATCTGGAAAAGCTTACATGTGAGTGAGACTGATCCAAATGCCAGGGGTAAATGCCAGGGATAAATGACACCTGTCCAGGCTGTGCTGTGGAATATCCACTCAGCAGCTCCAGCTGAGGGCCCATCCCAAAAGCTGCATTAACAGCACTCAACCTTTGAGCCTTGAGCAGAGCAAAACCCCCTCCCTCCACATTTGGGGTTTTTTGTTCCTCTCAAAGACCTGAACTTTAGACTAAGCTTGGCACATGCTCCCCAAATCCACTCCCGTCACCAAACGGAGCCTTTCCCCTCCCCACTCTATAAATACCACTTGTGCAGAGGTAGATATGAGCTATTTATAGGCTGAACACACTGTACAGGGAGCAGTGTGACCTCAGGCAGAGCCTCCTCCTTATCTCGCCATGGAACAGCTCCTCCTCATGCCCTTCTCTTCCCAGGGGTTATTCCCAGGCTCCTGCAGGTCCTGCCCTTCCTGAGCACCCTCCCCCAGCCCAGCCCTGCTCCCAAACCCCGCTCCAGGGCCCTGTGGCCCCTGGCTGCCCCTCACCTTCCTCTCCAGCTGTTACATTTCATTACCCAAAGCTAAAAATACAGCATCCCTTTCCCCAGATGACTTTCCCCACCAAGTCACCATGGCAACAGATGCTCCCGGCTCAGAGCTGCGAGGGGATGTGGTCCATGGAGTCAATCTCTCCACAGACAGTGCTGGGGCTTGGGAAAACCTTTGGGATCTTTCCTATTCCAGCATCTCCACAGGGATGCTTTGCCCTGATCCAAAAAAGCAGAGCCCTGTTCTGTCTTTAAGGATCACAGCAGGGAGGGTGTTGAGGTGCTGCTGCCCCATGAGCTGCCCTCTCCCCCTGCCCAGCCTGGGTGGCAGCAGGGAAAACCAAGCACGTGGATTTCCCCTCCCTGGGGGGTCAGAAATCCCAATATTTATTCCTTTTTCCCTAAGCAGTGTCTTCATTTACTCCCAGGTGTGGGCAGCTGACACATAACTGTATTAGAGGATAAAAGGGGAAAAGGAAGAGATCCCAGGAAAAATCAGAGACCAGGAAGCTCATCCTGCCCCATGGAATCACAGAGTCCTGCACTGACTGGGGTTGGGAGGGAGCACGGCTCATCTTGCTCCACTCTCCCAGGCTGCTCCGAGCCCCAGCCAGCCCTGGCCACCCAATCATCCTGATTAATACCTTCGTTAATTACCTCAAAGAGGCAGCGGCCACAACGTGAATTAACTACCCAAATGATCCAAGGCTGGGAAGAACTGGAAGGGTGAAAGTCCAGCAAGGAGAAAGGAACAAATCAGTCAGGGTTTGGGGGCAGAAGGGGCTGGGCAGCAGGAGCAGAGCTGGCTCTAAAAGGTTTCCCAGGAAAGTTGATCCTGACGTTCCTCCCTGGTGTGAAGATTCCTGCTCCCCAGGAGCCCAGAGCACAGCACTCCCTTCCCGGAGTTATTTGAGCATTCCAGAGCTGTGGAGGGGAAAGGGGGGGAGATGTGTTTGCTTTTAATTCATTCCCTCTCTCTGCTCCCGTTGAACAGGTGCACTTTACAGCTTCCCGATTACCGAGCACATGTCCAATCAATCCCCCTCCTCCGGGAGAAGGAGAGAACCAGGAAAAGGAGGTTCATTACCTTTCTGAAGGGCACGAACAGCGCTGCCAGAGCCAGCCCTGACACCCAGCCCAATCCATCCTCATCCTCCCCTCCCGCTAACCCTGCTGCAGCCCGTCCCTCCCTAGCGCTCTCCCTGCCCCTGCCCGACCTTCCCGCTCATCTCGTCCCCCTGGTCGGGTTTCTTTCCAGTGATTTCCCTGCGCAACCATCGTCATTTTGTTGTGTCTCCTGGAGGAGGAGGAATAACGATTCCCTGGAGAATTAATTCCATCACATGCCCTGGCTGTGGCTTGGGGTGTAGACCCCACCCTAAGAGTGTAATTACCCCGCAGCCAGCCCGCCAGGCCCGCAGGGGCGCTGACATTAGGGAGATAAGAGCCGAGATAACACCGCCCCAAATCTCCCCACTCATCACAGTCCTTAATGGCACCTTTGGGCCCCCAAAGTGTACGAAGGGAACGATCTGAAAGCTGCAAACAGCTCGTCCTTGAGTGAACCGGGGAGTGAGGCTTGGCACTACTACGGCTAAAAAATTGGAAATTTTCAGCCCTCCATCTGCTATTCTCACTCTTGTTTTTTTGGGTGTTTTTTTTTTTTTTTTTCCTGCCGCAAATTGCAACGAAGTGTCAAAATAATCCTGTTTTTATCTAATGGCAACGCCCCCCCCCCCCAACGTATTCCAATGGGAAGTGTCAAAATATTTCCCTTGATTTTTGAGATCTCAGCAAAGCAGCTCAGCAGCCCCGGATGGGGCTCTCACCGTGCCCTGGGGCCGTGTGCCCCCGCATTGCTGCAGCCTCTGGCTCCTCTGTCAGCATCCCCCAAACCAGGCAGGACCAGGCTGCTGACATGGGGAATAACCAGCAGGACTGACAGGGCTCCGCTGCTCCAGTGGCTGGGAGAGACACGGGGATGGCAGAGGCACAAAGGATCCAGTGCTCCTCACCTGGCACAGCTGCGAAAGCTCTCAGAACTCAGGGCTGGGGCTGCTCTGTCCCCAAGGGGGGTTGTTTGTCACAGCTTTTGGCAGATTTTTATTTATCTCTCCCTTCCCCAGGAAAAAAATGATTTGTGGAAAAGACGTTTTTGGTGCTTCCGCTCCCAAGCACATTGAACATTTCCAGGTAACCTTTGGGAGCCCCCATTCCCGTGGAAATGCAGGACAGAACAAGGGCTGCTGCTCCCGGATCCAGCCTCAAAGGGAAGCTTTCCAAGGATTGGAAACCCTTGAGGGCAGGCCGGGGGGGGGCAGCAGCGCTGTGATCCTGCAGGTGTCGGAAGGATTTGGCAAACCAGCAGCTTCCACTCGTTATGTACTATCATATGTATCAATCTCCCTGCCGTGGAAATCCCTGCAGGACACCAGCAGGGCTCACCCTCAGCGCCAGAGGGAGGAAGGGGCCGTGCTCTGAGCCCACTCGTAAATCAGGAGGAAGAACCAAGTTGTCAGTGCCTGGGGAATCATCAGGAGGAACAATCACATTCTCTCTCCCAGCGCCTGGGAAAGGGCCATGCTGGGCCTGAGGGATGAGCTTGGAATGAAGGAAGTGAGCAGGGTGATGGAGAGGAAGGCAGGACGCAGCTCATGGAATCCTGGAATGGTTTGGCTTGGAGGGACCTTAAATTATATCCAGTGCCACCCCTGCCATGGCAGGGACACCTCCCACTGTCCCAGGCTGCTCCAAGCCCTGTCCAGCCTGGCCTTGGGCACTGCCAGGGATCCAGGGGCAGCCACAGCTGCTCTGGGCACCCTGTGCCAGGGCCTGCCCACCCTGCCAGGGAGCTTTGATTTCCACCTGTGAGGGGACAGGAAGAGGCAGGGGACATTCCAGGGACAGGGAAAAGCCATTTCAGATGAGGAACACCTGGTGTGGGGGAATTTACCCTCAATGAGGAGGAAGTTCCATGGGTGAGGAGTGGCTGCAGCATTGGGAAATGGGGCTCTGTCTGTTCTGGGCAGCTTTGGTGACTCAGTCACGTCCAGCAGCTGCAGCCTCAGCCTCCAGGGACCTCTTCCAGCCTGCTGAGAACATTTTTATTCCAAATATTTCAGTCTTGATATCCTTTATCAAATATTTCAGTGCATGCTGCAGCAGTTGGCATAAACACACAGGAATTCCAGGGTAATTCCTACAGATGATTCCAGGGTAATTCCTACAGATTATTTCATGTTCTTACAGTTGATATAATGTTAATTCCTACAGATGATTCCATGTTAATTCTTACAGAATATTTCCTGTTCTTGCAGGTGAGTCCATGTGAATTCCTACATGAGGGCTCATGTTCTGAGCTTTGTCATCTGTCAGTCACTGCTTGAAACCTTTCTCAGATCCCTGCCCTCCCCTCCTGCTGCCTCCCTGGCTCCATGGATCTCCACCAGGAGACTCCCGAGGGTTTTCTGGGCACCCAGCCTGGAATTCTGAACAGCAGCACCAGGACGGGGGCTCTGCCCAAGCCAATGGCCCAGTTCTGCTCCCTGGATAAAAATCAGCTTTTTGTGCCACATCCACTGCAAATCCCTGTCCCCCTGCAGAGATGGGTGTGGGGACAGCACCTCACACCCATTCCAGAGGGGGTTTTGGTCCCCTGGCACAAACTGTGTGACCCTGAGGGACACTGGCTGAGGTGCCACTGGAGACCCTTCCTTGACTTGCCCAACACAAAACCTCTGCGAGAAAGGAGAGGGGCTCCAAACACCCAGACAAATCCAGGGAATCCCACAGCACTGGCACAGGCTCCTCCTGAGCTTCCCTGCCCTGGATTATTGACCATGGAAATGCCCTGGGAACAGCCCAAGAGCTCCCCTGCCCCGGGAGGGCTCAGGGTCCTCCCCAGCTCTGCTCCCCAGGGTGGGGCTGGTCCCGAGGTGGGTGCCCAGAGTCAGGAATTCTGTGGGGCTTCCTGCAAGTTCCATAACCCAGGATGGACAAGACATGGGAAAAATGTGTTACCCAGCATGGATGGAAAAGGAAAAAGAAGAAGAAAATGAGACAGAAAAAGAAAAATAAAGTTTTAGAAGAAGAGAAGAGAAGAGAAGAGAAGAGAAGAGAAGAGAAGAGAAGAGAAGAGAAGAGAAAAAAGGAAAAAGAGAAAAGAAAGGAAAAGGGGGAAAAGAAGGAAGAAAAAGAAGGAAAAGGAAGAAGAAGAAAGAAGAAGAAAAAGAAGAAAGGAAAAGAAAAAAGAAGAAGGGAGGAGAAGAAAAATAATAAGAAGAAAGGGAAATAAGAAATAAAGAAGGAAGAAGTAGGAGAAGAACAAGAAAAAGAAGAAAGGAAAAGAAGAAAGAAGAAGAAAAAAACCCAAACAACACCCCACACTGAAAGGAGATTAGCACTACAAGGCAGATAAATTCCGGATTCATGCTACGACTTTTGTTTACAACTGCAGAACCCGCTGCTAAAAGGCTGAATGAGAAGGGAATAAATCTCCAGTGTTTTCCAAAGAAAGCTCCATCTCCCTTTCACAGCTCTCTCTATCAGCAAACAGCCTTCTCCTCCCTCCTCCTTCTGCAGAGCAGCACGGAGCGGAGTGCTCCCCTCCCGAGCCTCGCCCGCTCCAGCTCATCCCGCTCATCCCTCACATCCCGCTCATCCCTCACATCCCTCACATCCCGCTCATCCCTCACATCCCGCACATCCCGCACATCCCTCACATCCCTCACATCCCTCACATCCCGCTCATCCCTCACATCCCGCTCATCCCGCACATCCCTCACATCCCGCTCATCCCACACATCCCGCTCATCCCTCACATCCCTCACATCCCGCTCATCCCTCACATCCCGCTCATCCCTCACATCCCTCACATCCCTCACATCCCGCTCATCCCTCACATCCCGCTCATCCCTCACATCCCGCACATCCCGCACATCCCTCACATCCCGCTCATCCCTCACATCCCGCACATCCCTCACATCCCTCACATCCCGCTCATCCCGCTCATCCCTCACATCCCACTCATCCCTCACATCCCGCACATCCCTCACATCCCGCTCATCCCGCTCATCCCTCACATCCCGCACATCCCTCACATCCCTCACATCCCGCACATCCCTCACATCCCTCACATCCCGCTCATCCCTCACATCCCTCACATCCCTCACATCCCACTCATCCCTCACATCCCTCACATCCCTCACATCCCTCACATCCCGCTCATCCCTCACATCCCGCTCATCCCTCACATCCCGCTCATCCCGCTCATCCCTCACATCCCTCACATCCCTCACATCCCGCACATCCCTCACATCCCGCTCATCCCGCTCATCCCTCACATCCCTCACATCCCGCTCATCCCTCACATCCCTCACATCCCGCTCATCCCTCACATCCCGCACATCCCTCACATCCCTCACATCCCGCACATCCCTCACATCCCTCACATCCCGCTCATCCCTCACATCCCTCACATCCCTCACATCCCACTCATCCCTCACATCCCTCACATCCCTCACATCCCTCACATCCCGCTCATCCCTCACATCCCGCTCATCCCTCACATCCCGCTCATCCCGCTCATCCCTCACATCCCTCACATCCCTCACATCCCGCACATCCCTCACATCCCGCTCATCCCGCTCATCCCTCACATCCCTCACATCCCGCTCATCCCTCACATCCCTCACATCCCGCTCATCCCACTCATCCCTCACATCCCGCTCATCCCTCACATCCCTCACATCCCGCTCATCCCACTCATCCCTCACATCCCGCTCATCCCTCACATCCCGCTCATCCCGCTCATCCCTCACATCCCTCACATCCCGCTCATCCCTCACATCCCGCTCATCCCTCACATCCCGCTCATCCCTCACATCCCGCTCATCCCTCACATCCCTCACATCCCGCTCATCCCTCACATCCCGCTCATCCCGCTCATCCCTCACATCCCGCTCATCCCTCACATCCCGCTCATCCCACTCATCCCTCACATCCTGCTCATCCCTCACATCCCTCACATCCCGCTCATCCCACTCATCCCTCACATCCCGCTCATCCCTCACATCCCTCACATCCCGCTCATCCCGCTCATCCCTCACATCCTGCTCATCCCGCTCATCCCTCACATCCCGCTCATCCCTCACATCCCGCTCATCCCACTCATCCCTCACATCCTGCTCATCCCTCACATCCCGCTCATCCCGCTCATCCCTCAATTCTTCACATCCCCCAATCCCTCAATTCCTCACATCCCTCAATCCCTCAATTCCTCACATCCCTCACATCCCTCAATCCCTCAGTTCCTCACATCCCTGCTTTCCCAGCAGCCACATGGTATTGTTTCCTCTTCCTGATGGATGGAATTTGCATCCTGCCCCAATTTTCTGCTGGAATGAGCTCCGTAGGTCTCCAACCCGAAGCACTCAGTCTGTGTCCAGGAGGAAGCAGAAGCTCTCCCTTCATGTGCGGCTCCTTCCCTGGACCTCCCAGAGCCTCAGCTGGACTTTGAGCACTGTTAGCTGGAAATTTCCTGCCCAGTATTCCTGCACCATTTGGAATCACGTCTTTGGAACAGCCCATAGGGATCATTTGTTACCAGCAAACCCTGAGACTTGACTGTGACAAAGGTGATGGGTTGGGATCCTCCTCCCCATCCCAAACTCACCCTTCAGAAGGACAGGCAGTGCCTGCAGCAGGTTTTCCTGGAGTTCCATTGCTCTCCCAACCTCTCTGCCTTTAATTAACTTCCCATTAAGCCCAGGTTAATAAGGCCATAGTCTGTTTTTACTCAGGACCAGAGGACCTTGGACCCTGCTGAGTCTGCTCAGGACTTAGCAGTTGAGCTCACATTCCTTTTTACTCCCCCAAATCCTCCAGGTGGGATGGGAGCAGCACCTCCAGCATCCTTCTCATCCCTTTCCTCTCAGCAGATTTCACAGAATCCCAGAATGGGTTGGGTGGGGTTGGAAGGGACCTCAAAGCCCATCCAGTGCCACCCCTGCTATGGCAGAGACACCTCCCACTGTCCCAGGCTGCTCCAAGCCCCAATGTCCAGCCTGGCCTTGGGCACTGCCAGGGACCAGGGGCAGCCACCCTCTGCATCCCTTGGATTAATTCCCACTCCTGGTTTCTCCAATATCCCCATCCAAGATGAGCAACCACCCCTGGGAAAGACTACAGCATGCCTCTGATTTCATGCTTTTCACCCAAAATTCCCTATTCCTGTGCATTTTCTGCTCCCCAAGTCCCAGAATCTTTTCTATCCTGGAAAAAGCTTTCCTCCAAAAGTTCTGAGTGATTCTAACACAGAAATGCTTCCCTGAGAGCACAGCTGGTGATCAGGAGCCCAGCAAGCAAATCCCACCTGACACGTCCTGTCTGTCTCTGTGTCCTCACTGCTGGGAGCTCAGGAAAGGAGCCACAATCCTGGCTCCAGAGGAGGAAAGAGGCAGCACCAGCTCTGTTTGGAAAGGAAAATTCCTGGGAAGGACTCAGCCATGCCAGAATTCCCCTCCTGGTTCAAGCCTCAGACACAAACTCTGTTCTTTGTGCACAGAACCCCAAAGTTGAATGCAGAATTAAACTCAGATTTTTGCCCTTACTTCGGGGGCAGTTTTCCCCATTGTTTTCCCTTTCCCTAAACTGGGCACCTTCTCATTTTGGGGCTGCCAATCTCTGCAATCTCCAAACTCCACCCAGCACTTTGACCTTCCAAGGGATCTTTGTACATCCCCAAATCCCTGAGGAACAGGAACAGCCCAGCAGGTGAGGGGCTGTGACCTCAGTCCTCAGCACCTGGAGCCCCCAGGCTCCTCAATGCCCCTGGAAATCCCAAACAAACTCAGGATTGCCATCAGGGAGAGAGCAGACAGCACCAAGGGCAGATGGATGTGGGAGCAATCCCGGCTGTAGCAGAGGGATGGGCTGGGAACTACCCAGAGCTGGAGACAGAAATCACAATTCCACATTGGATTTTGGGCAGCCTGGCTGCCTCTTCCTCAGCCTCTTGGCAGCTGGGATGAAGCAAAAAGGGTTAATTCCAAATATTCTGGCCAAAAGAAAGGTGAGGAAAACTTGGAAAAAGAAGAGAAAGAAGAAGAAAATGAGAAATAAAAAGAGGGAAAAGGGGGAAACAGAAAAAGAAAAAAAAAGAGAAAAAGGTAAAAAGAAAAAATATCTTTAAAAATTAAAAGAAAAAAATGAAAGAAAAAAAAAGATAAGGAAAATTAAAACAAAAAGGGAAAAGGAAAGGAAAAGGAGAAAAAAGAAAAAGAAAAAGAAAAAGAAAAAGAAAAAGAAAAAGAAAGGAAAAGGAAAAAAGAAAAGAAAAAGAAAAAAATAAAAAGGATAAAGAAAAGGAAAATATATAAAAGAAAGGGGAAAAAACCAAAAAGAAAGGAAAAAGAAAATATGAAAGGGAGAAAAGGCAAAAAGGAAAATGAAAACAAAAAGAAACAATAAAAAAAAGGAAAAGGAAAAGGAAAAGGAAAAGGAAAAGGAAAAGGAAAAGGAAAGGAAAAGGAAAAGGAAAGGAAAAGGAAAAGGAAAAGGAAAAGGAGCATTTGGGCAGCCTGGCTGCCTCTTCTTCAGCATTCTGGCAGTTGGGATGAGGTCACAATGGAGCAAAAGGCTCGAAATATTTTGGCCAAAAGAAAGGTGAGGAAAATTGGGAACTAGTCCACTCCTTGGTTTGGTTTGCTTTCCTTGCCATGGCTTTGCAGTGGAACAGAACCAAAGCTCATCCATCATTCCTGCTGAGATTGGTTTCCAGAAAAGGCTTCACCCCACTGGAGTCCCGGTATTTCACAGCCCCATTATGTAATATTTTAAACACTGAAATCATCAATTCCAAAGGAAATACCACAGCATTCCCAAAACAAAGCCCTTTCATTATTTCTGGCTGAAAGGGCCATTGTCAAGAGGGAATGGAATCAAAATTGCATTTTGGGGGTGGAAAAGGTTTCCATAGAAGAATTCCAATCAGCTTGGTAAAGTCTAAAGCAATTTGGGAAAGCTTTTCCCAAAGCATCACTGGAGCATTTCCCTTAAGGGACAGGGAGCCCCAAGAAGTCCCACAGCAACACTTCAGCCCCTCTGGAAAACTGACACGGCTCCAGCAGCTTTGTCAGCAACTCCCAAGTATTGCCCTGTGCAGAGAGCAGCAAACTCATTGCAAACCCCTCCAAAAACCTGAATTTCACCCTGGAGCTGCATTGGGAGTGCTCATTCACTCTGGCTGAAGGTCCATCCATAACACCAGAAGTGATGCTGGGACTGCATCAAGGAGGGGAATGGAACTCCCCTGGATTTGATCTCCAGGCAGGTCCTGGCACGTGGGACAGGGGCTGTTCTGTATTTGCTGTCCCCAACAGTACAAAAAACCAGGCCCAGCCCGATTTCCAACCAAAGAAATCAGGGAGAGGAGTTGTAAAGGCAGTTTCAAACATCCACTTCTGGAAATGTAAAGGGATCATTGGATCTGCTCACTGATGGGAACAAATTCAGTCTGGTAATTTGGGGGCTTCATTCCTGAAGGAGACTCAGTGGAACCTGCCAGGTCCCAGGGATATTAAGAGACCTGCAAGGACCCTCCCAGTTCTGCAAATCCAGAGGGAGTTTCTATTTCCAAAGTATTTAATAGCAGGTGTAGGAGAAGCTTTCCTGGGTTTCTTTTTCCTCTGTTTAACTTTTGCAGGAAACAGGAAACATTGTTGTACTATAAACCTTGAATCTTCCAAATGTTCCAGGAGAGTGATTGAATTATTTGCATTTCTCTCCTGTTTAGTTGTTTGAATGAAACTGCAATTTCTGCACATCAAAGAAAGAATAAAGCCTTCCTGAGAATAAATCCCTGTCTCTCTCTCTCTGTGCTGTGTACCTGAAAGCAGTCCTTGAGAATTCCACTGGAAAAATGTGTTGGAGGCAAGCATAGACAATCCAGCTTGGAAAGGATTGCTTTCCTTACAAGCGTTAATGACACTTGAAATAATGCTGAAGAACTCATTTCATTTCCTACCTTTGGTAACATATTTTTTCTTTCCCCCCGCCCCCTTTTTTTTTTTTTTTCCAAAAAAAAAAAAAAGAGCTTGGCAAAAGAAGAGCTTGGCAGCTCTTCCTCTGGTGGAATGAAAACAAACATTGCTGAAATGGGGAAGAGAAATGAGATTTGGGCTCTTTGCTGGTGCTGACTGCTTGGACTGGGACACCAAAAAACAGCCTCGTTATTTTACTCTCTGCAGATGATCAGATCAATCTGGGGGAGGCAGCTGTTGGCAGAATCCCCTTGGGGTGCTTCCCCAAGGTTCAACAGTCTCTGAAGCCACTGTGGAGTAGATGAATTTTAAACCCTACCCAGGTTACATTCCCAGACCCTGGGAGCAGCCCCAGAGCCCCTCTGTGTGCATCAAATATCAGAGAAGGGAACCTGAACCTTTCTGGCTCTGGCTCAAGATGACCCTGGCAGGTGCCCAGGTGGCCAAAAGCATCGTGGGCTGTATCAGAAACAGCATGGCCAGGGCAGGGATTGTTCCCTTTGTCCCCTCTGCTGGCCCTGCTGAGGTCCTCGAGGGCTGTGTCCAGTCCTGAGCCCTCAGGATGAGAGAGCCCTGGAGGGGCTGGAGCATGTCCAGGGCAGGGAACAGAGCTGGGAAGGGGCTGGAGCCCCAGGAGCAGCTGAGGCAGCTGGGAAGGGGCTCGGCCTGGAGAAAAGGAGGCTCAGGGGGGACCTTGTGGCTCTGCACAGCTCCTGACAGGAGGGGACAGCCGGGGGGGTCGGGCTCTGCTCCAGGGAACGGGGACAGGAGGAGAGGGAACGGCCTCAGGCTGGGCCAGGGGAGGATCAGCCCTGGATCCTCAGCACAGCAGGGACAGGAGCTCCTGGAGCCGGGCCAGCTCAGGCTGTGAGGATGAGGAGGGCCTGGAGCATCTCTGTGCCCAGGAAAGGCTGAGGGAGCTGGGGCTGCTCAGCCTGGAGAGGAGCCCCAGCTGAGAGGGGCCCTCAGGCCTGGCTGTCCCTGTGTGCAGGGAGGGCAGAGCAGGGCCCAGGCTCTGCTCCGGGGCCCAGCAGTGGCACCAGAGCCACGGGCAGGGCCTGAGCCCAGGAACTGCCCCTGCCCAGGAGGCAGAACTGCTGCCCTGGGCAGTGCCCAGCCCTGAACAGGCTGCCCAGGGAGGGGCTGGAGTCTCCCTGGGCTGGGATACTCCAGAGCCCTGTGCACACAGTGCTGTGCCCTGTGCTCTGGGATGGCCCTGCCTGAGCAGGGAGGTGGCACCAGTGACCCTCGGGGCTCCCTTCCAGCCTGGCCCAGCCTGGCATTCTGGGATACCCAGGAGAAACAAGAACCACATCAGGATTCCCATGTCAGTGTGTTACAGGTCACAGACTTTGGAATGGAGATAAGGCCACTAAAAGTGAGTGGCAGGGAAGGCACAGAGAACAGCACAAAGGCTGCTCCTCCTTCCAGCACCTGGGATGGAAACCAACCTGATTCACCCCAGTAAAGCCAGAGGTGGAGTCCATCACATCTCCCATTTCCCATGTGCTGGTTCCCATCCAGATGGATGCACTGAACACCAGAGCTGCCTTCAGAGGCTCTTTTGTGCTTGAGAAGGAGGCAGCAAAGCTGCCAGCAGTCAGGCTCTTCAGAGGGCTGCTTTCATTAACTGGTGTGATCTCAAAGCTGAACGACTCCTGACACACAATTACAGGGCATTGTCTGAGCTGGAAAAAGCCGTGTAACCCTTGCCTTTATCATCTCACTCCTGTTCACTTGATACCTCCAAAATACATCCCATGGTCACGTTTCAGTGGCCACTTCTGTATCTGCTGGTCCTTGGAACAAATGAGTGTTTCTAAAAATACCAGAAAATCTCAGAACCTGAGCACACAACCAAGCACAGAGGCTGTAACTGCATTTCAGAGCTGACATTAAAATTCCAGTGTGCTATCTGAACTCTGGAGAAGTCCACCTTAAGCTCTGCTTTGGAGGAGATAATTTATGCTGGGCCATCCATCTCTCTCTGGGAGGCAGAGCCACACCTGAGGTTGGGACAGCCTTCCCCAGAGTGCTGAGGTGACAGAGGCAGCCATGACTTATCTGTATGACTTCAGGTGCTGAACCATGGAAAACCCTGGGAAAGGTGCTGCCAGGATACCTGCTGGAAAATCCTCCAGCAGGTGTTTGAGCCTCTTCCAGCTCATCCTCCCAACAGATGCACTCCTGGAGTGCCTTTTCTCCAAGGGTTCCCACATTCCCTCCTCTCCTGCCCCACCACACAGTGAGATCCTTATCCCCCAGGGACCTGGGGCCATCTCCTCCCACACCCCGGCTTTGAGTCATTCCTGATTTATTCCCTTTCTCTCACACCAGCCTCGTGCTGCCCCTTCCATCCTCTTCTCCAATTCTCTCCTTCCTTCTCTGCTGCATCTCATGCACAGCCTGAATCCCTGCCTGATTCCAAACACAAGAAATCCATGCCTGATTCCCAGCCCCAATCCCTGCCTGATTCCCAGCCCCAATCCCTGCCTTGTTCCAAACACAAGAAATCCCTGCCTGATTCCCAGCCCCAACCTCTGCCTGATTCCCGAATCCCTGCCTGATTCCCAGCCCCAATCCCTGCCTCATTCCAAACACAAGAATCCCTGCCTGATTCCCGGCTGGCATCCAGAGCCTCCTGTGCCATTCCGGAGGCTCCCCCAGAGCCAGCAGGGATGGTGAGGGCTCATTAAGCCCAGACACGCCCCCCCCCTTTCCCTGCTCCCCCTGATCCCGGGTGGGAACCAGGCTGAGGACTCAGCCCGTTGGCGAGGTGGGAATGGAGCACCAGCAGGGTCCCTGCGGGGATGAGGAGCCAATTTTCAGGGAAGTGAAGCAGGGACCGTCCCCGTGAAGCCATCGCCGAGCCCGGGGGTCTCCAGGCACAGGAGATGTTGCTCTGCTCGGAGCACAGAGCTGAGCTCTCCCAGTGCAGGTCCTGTGTGCTGCAAACACAGAGCTCCTTCCACTGCCATAAACCTGCTCCTTCCACTGCCATAAACCTGGCCAAATGTCCCAAACACAAAGGGGGTTATTAATAAATCAGCCCCAAGCACAGGCGTAAGCAGAGCCTCACGCTGGATGCAGAGTGATTTATACACAAAGCAAAATAGATCAGTCTCACGTTGCTGGAAAAGGACACCAGATGCCTTTGACGTCACCTAAATTATCTCTATTTTTAAAAGTTACTCTTTCCCATTTGCTGCCAACTCAGAAAGTCCAATTTGCCAAGATAATCTATTGAGTGGGGATGAAGATTTCCAAAGTTGAAGTATCAGTCTCTTAGCAACCGTAGTACTCTTTGTATTAAAGTGAGCCCAGGCGTCTCCTGGAGCCTTTTCTGCACCTAATCAGTGAATTCCCATTAAAGACACAATATTGGAGAAACGTCACTTAGGATCCAGGATACATCTAAACAGATCAGGTCCGTGTTCTCTCTGCTCAGAGGGATATTTATAGCAGGGAGACATGTCAGGGAAGGATGTGGCATCTCTTATTCATGCAAGGGACTGGATAAGAAATGAGAATGTGGGGGGAAAAAAGGTGCAGCAAGAGCTGATAAGAAAAACAACATAAAATCATGGGAAGAACTTCTTCCAGCTGGGTCTGGTTCAAGTTGGTGGCCTTTGGGTGGTGGGAAGGGGTGAGAGAAAAGCAAAGCTCCCTTTCCTTGCCTGCTCTGCTTCCAGCCTGGTGTTTGGAGCCGTTTGATGCCTCCCTTTTTCCAAGCCTTCCAGAGTTCTGGAAAGGGCTTTTGCCTCCCACATCCACATCTGCTTCTCCCAGCCCAGCACAGAGCTCTGACTGCTGGGAAGCTTCCCTTGGGTAACACCTCCAGGTGCTCTGCAGAAAGCTGCTGGAGAGGGCGTGACACTGTTTTGGATGGAGAAGGGGTGACACAAAGCCACTTCTCTGTCCCATCCCTGTGGAGCTCCTGTGCTGCCTGCTCAGCAATTCTGGCCTTTTTCATTCACAAATGTAACAAAAACTTTAGAAAAAAATGGAAGCACGACTCCTGAGTCACTATTTCAGTACAGATGGCCTAAAGATGGGCCCTTATTCTCTAAAGATGGCTCCTTCTCTCCTTGCATCCCTGCAGGCTCTGTGCCAAGGCCATGCCCTGTCCCTCTGTGCCCAGGAGCAGCCTGGAGGTTTGTCTGGCTGTCCCCACCCTGCTGAGCAGTGGGAGCAGGGCCAGGGCCAGGCTCTGCACTTGAGGATCAGAACACAGGGATCAGCACTTTGGGATTTTAGGCACCATCCTCTGCCCATGGCTGCCTCCCACAGCTTGCACATGGATCACACCGACCCTGGTGGTGGCAGCTGGCCAAGAGTAAGGGCAAGGAGACATTTCCTGGTCCTGGACCTCTGGACTGACAGGAGCAGGAGCAGCTCTGAGCTGGCCATGCCCTTCCTGCAGCCCTGCAGCCACCCCCAGCCCCAGCCCAGGGCAGGGGTGGCCAAAACCACATCCCAGTGCTTGCAGGTGTGACTGTCACATAGGTGACAGAAGTGAGCCAGACCTCCAGGTGAACTTCATGGGGCACCACACAGCCTTGGATGGGAGCAGGATCCTGGGAAGCTGCCCTGGAGCGGGCACCAGGCACTCCTGACTGAGCAAACAGCCACAGCTCCCAGAGCTTTGGGACCTGTCTGTTCCTTATCTCCCAACAGATAAGAAGAAAAGGAAATCAATTCCACCTCTCCTCTGCTCCAACACTGATCCTGGCTCTTCAAGTCTGCTGACCCTATTTCCAGTACACTTTCCAAAGCATCCCAGGAATAATTCCATTTTTGCCTGGCATTGTTATTTATGACGTGGGGATTGGTTTGCGCTCAAGGGAAGAGAGGCTGGGTGCCTTTAGTGAGAGCAGCTTCCCCCTTTCCACCAGCTGGATTATTCACAGTGGCTTTGCCTCCTGGCACGTGACAAATGCTGGGAAATGATCTTGAGCTGAGTGTGCAGCACCCGATTCCAGAGGCACTGGGAGCAGTCAGTGTGACAGGGAGCTGTGGCACTGCCAGGGACACTGGGAGCAGTGAGACAGGGAGCTGTGGCACTGCCAGGGGCACTGGGAGCAGTCAGTGTGACAGGGAGCTGTGGCACTGCCGGGGACACTGGGAGCAGTGTGACAGGGAGCTGTGGCACTGCCAGGGACACTGGGAGCAGTGAGACAGGGAGCTGTGGCACTGCCAGGGGCACTGGGAGCAGTCAGTGTGACAGGGAGCTGTGGCACTGCCAGGGACACTGGGAGCAGTGAGACAGGGAGCTGTGGCACTACCAGGGGCACTGGGAGCAGTCAGTGTGACAGGGAGCTGTGGCACTGCCAGGGGCACTGGGAGCAGTGTGACAGGGAGCTGTGGCACTGCCAGGGGCACTGGGACCAGTCAGTGTGACAGGGAGCTGTGGCACTGCCAGGGGCACTGGGAGCAGTGTGACACGGAGCTGCGGCACTGCCAGGGACACTGGGAGCAGTCAGTGTGACAGGGAGCTGTGGCACTGCCAGGGACACTGGGAGCAGTCAGTGTGACAGGGAGCTGTGGCACTGCCAGGGACACTGGGACCAGTCAGTGTGACAGGGAGCTGTGGCACTGCCAGGGACACTGGGAGCAGTGTGACACGGAGCTGCGGCACTGCCAGGGGCACACTGCAGTGTGACACGGAACTCTGGCACTGCCAGGGACACTGGGAGCAGTGTGACAGGGAGCTGTGGCACTGCCAGGGGCACACTGCAGTGTGACACAGAGCTCTGGCACTGCCAGGGACACTGGGAGCAGTGTGACAGGGAGCTGTGGTACTGCCAGGGGCACACTGCAGTGTGACAGGGAGCTGTGGCACTGCCAGGGGCACTGGGAGCAGTGTGACAGGGAGCTGCGGCACTGCCAGGGACACTGGGAGCAGTCAGTGTGACAGGGAGCTGTGGTACTGCCGGGGACACTGGGAGCAGTGTGACAGGGAGCTGCGGCACTGCCAGGGACACTGGGAGCAGTCAGTGTGACAGGGAGCTGTGGTACTGCCAGGGGCACTGGGACCAGTCAGTGTGACAGGGAGCTGTGGCACTGCCAGGGACACTGGGAGCAGTGTGACAGGGAGCTGTGGCACTGCCAGGGGCACACCGCAGGGTCACTATAGCCTCAATACAGATATTCAATATATCAATATATCCCCACAATATCCATGCACAGTATGTGCACAGACACGGCACCCTAAACCTCTTGGTCTGACCAGAATACAAAATGGAACTGCTCCCACCTTAAAATTCCATTGAATTTCCCCAGGCAATAATGAAGTTGGTTGATAAAATGACTCTGGAAGTATTTCTTGCAAATATGAATCGATTTAGATTGATAGGAAATAGAATCAAGAATCAAGAATCAAGCCCACATGACTGCTCTTGGCAGCTTGGCCATTAAATACATAATTCAATTCCAAGGAAACCCAGCCCTGGTCTGGATTTCCAGCACAAAGGAGGCAGCTGCAGGCAGGGAAAGAATCCAACACCAATCCCTTTCTCACAAAACTGGTGCCTGCTGGGGCTCTTCCAGGGGTGCACAACTGCCCTCCCTGGGAGGAGGATCCTGCTCCAACACCTGAATTCAGAATTCAGGAGAGAGGGGGAATTGTCTACCTAAGGAAGCAGTGAGAAGGGAGAAAATTTCCTAAGTCAGTTCAGGGGGAAAACCCAAAGTTTCTGTTACCTTCCCACTCCTCTTCACGGAAGCAGCTTCTCCCTCAAAGCAGAAACTGCTGCTGGCTGGTCCCAAGCTGGGAAGCAGCTTCTGCTTCCAGAGGCTCCCACATCCCTCTGCAGCTGATCCCGCTGTGCAGGACAGAACCTGCCTGTTATCCTGGAGACACTGAAACAGCACCTCCAGAGCACTCAGGAAAAGCTGCTGTGAGTTCTGCAGCTGGCCAAGAGTTCCAGGGGATTCCACAGTGGCCAAGGAATAACGAGGAGCAGGGAAATCCCAGCTGTGCTCCTTCCACAGCCTATATCCCTGTGCCAGCTGACTGTGGAGAGGGAGTGCAGATCCAGGAGGGGTCCTGGACACGGAGGATCTGCTCCAGGACCTCCCCAGGCCATCCAGGATGTGGGGGAAGGATAAAAGCAGCTCCTTGTTCCTTGTCTCCCTCTGATATTCTCTCCAAGGGTATTTTAGTAACAGCACAGAAGAGCAAAACAGGAGGAAAAATCCCAAAGAGCTCTGGCAGTTTCATGGAAACAGGGCTTCTGTGCTGGAAGGAACCCACAAGGATCATCCAAGTCCAGCTCCTAGCCCTGCACAGGACAGCCCCAGGAATCCAGCAGGACATCATCCATCCCTTCCCATCCACTCCATCCCAGGTCCCAGAAAGGGACTGGGAGTGCCCCCAAAGGTCACACATTCCCTGTGCCTGGATGAAGCTCACTAGGACAGTGTCCATGGAATCAGGGATCATCCAGTGCCATCCCTGCCATGGCAGGGACACCTCCCACTGTCCCAGGCTGCTCCAAGCCCTGTCCAGCCTGGCCTTGGGCACTGCCAGGGATGCAGGGGCAGCCACAGCTGCTCTGGGCACCCTGTGCCAGGGCCTGCCCACCCTGCCAGGGAACAATTCCTGCCCAATCTCCCATCCATCCCTGCCCTCTGGCAGTGAGAAGTTCAGCTGGGTTCATCCCTTCCCAAGGAAGGACACTGAGGGGACCTGGAATGCTCAGCCTGACCCAGGGACAGCTGCAGGTCTGCAGCTCCAGAGCAGTTCTGGCTCCTGGGAAGGGCAACACCAGGTCAGGGTAGATCTGATCCACCCTCAAAGAGCCCCAAGACCCCCACAAATGCTCCCATTCCCTTTCAGGATCACATTCACTTCAGTTTACCCCGCAGGAAGGAGCCCCGTGGATTACCCACGCCAGCAGTGCTGCTCCACTTTCTCCTCTACGAACACCTCCTCCAGCTCCATCTGACATTTGCAGCTCTGCTTTGGAGCAGACAGCCAACAACTGCTCCGTGTTCTCCTTCTCCACACCCTTCTCCCACTCTGCAGCCTGGATTCGCCACATCCTGGGCTCTGCTCAGCCTTTGTTGAGCTGTCACATCTTCTTGTCACCTGTCCCTCCAACGTGGCCCTTCCAGCCACTGCAGGACCCTCCGTGGCCACCAGAAACACAGAGCTGTCACGAGAGCCTCACAAGAACCTCTCCTTGCTGCTGAGCCATTGGCAGGAGAAGAAAATAAAGAAACCTCCAGATACCCACCCCAATCCCTGGAACATCTGAGGTGGAAATCCCACACTGCAGACTTGAGCAGAGCTGCCCTGGTTCACCATGGGCAGGTGCCACAGGCCAGGAGCTGGGTCACATCCCCATGTGCAGCCCCCAGAAGGGACAGCTTTGGTGGGACGGGCCAGAATCTCCGTTCCGTAGGAGCCAACATCAGTCTGCAGTGACCTCATCACCCCAGCATCCCCCTGCTCCAGTGCTCACGGATCCCAGGGGGATGGGCAGGGCTCTGACCTCCCCTCCATGGCCAGCCAAGGCCCAGGGTGAGGCATGGGCAACTCCTGGAGTCCCAAGCCAGCCCCACAGCCCAGGTCAGCAGCCTCCAGCCCGGCCACCTCCCGCAGGAACTATTCCCACCAGCCTCCCCCTTGGGCACCCCCAGCTCTCAGACAGGCTGGTGAGGGCTGGACTGGCCATTCCCTGAATGGCCCCATCCCAGAAACATGGAGAGAGGATCTGCCTCTTTCCCTCCTCACTCTCCCTGTTCTCATGTAAAAGCTGCAGCAACATTCACACTTAATCACAGGAACTGTGCACACGGGGCCAGCTGCAGGGCCAGGGCAGCTCTGTCCCACTGGAAAGGCCTTATTCCCTGATCACTGTTAGCTGTATCCCTCTAGAAATCCCTCATTCCCTGATTCCTGGCAGGTAGTTCCTTTGGAAATCCCTCATTCTCTGAATCCTGTCAGTTCTATCCTTTTGGAAAGGCCTTACTCCCTGATTCCTATTAGCTGTATCCCTTTGGAAATGCCTCATTCCCTGATTCCTGTCAGTTCTATCCCTCTGGAAATCCCTCATTCCCAGATTCCTGGCAGGTAATCCCTCTTGAAATCCTTCATTTCCTGATTCCCAGCAGCTCCCAGCCCTCAGGTCTCCCAGCACCAACCAGGGCAGCCCCTTGTAAGCATCTTGCTCTGGGGTAAGATTTTGCTGCTCCTATGATCTAAAAATCTCTCGGGAGAATTAGCTCTGGCCCAAATGGCTCTGCTGAAAGGGTTTCAAGCATCAAACATCTGCTGGGAATTTGGAGCAGGGGCTGGCTTGGTTTGCCTGCCCTTTTCCCAACTTCAAATGGCTCCAGAGCCCTGAGCTTGGCTTCACTAAAACCTTGGTTCCACCAAAAACTGAAATAAACTGGGCTAAGACCTCCCTGCATCCCTTTCCCACCTCCTCCAGGACCTCCTGCAAGCTCAGGTTACAGTTTCCTGTTGGTTTTCCTGGCTTTTCCTGGGTTGGCCTCCCACTGGGAGCACCTGGATGGGCGCAAAGTCCCTGCCTGAGGAGTGGTGGGAGGAGAAGGCAACTGGGACCAGTCTGGAGCCCACAGAGAGTTCTGGGCCTCCCTAAATCCTGCACTGCAGGTTGAACTCTTCCAAGCCCTTGCCCGTGGCATCCACACTTGGGGGAGCATCACTGGGAAGCTGTGGCTGCCCCTGGATCCCTGGCAGTGCCGGAGGCCAGGCTGGACACTGGGGCTGGGAGCAGCCTGGGGAGGTGGGAGGTGTCCCTGCCATGGCAGGGGTGGCACTGGGTCACTTTTAAAGTCCTTCCAACCCAACCCATGCTGGAATTGTGTGATCCTTGTGACAAGAGCCCGTGTCCCACCCTGGTGTGTCCCAGAGCTCCTCAGGGCAGCGGGGGCCTGGTGGGACAGTTTTCCACCTGGCAATCCCAGCCTTTGCTGGGCCCCAGCCAAGGGAACGAATCTGGCTCCCCTTTGTGCAAGGCCGGGCCACTTTAACCATGAGCTCTGCTGGTTTCTTCAGGCACATCCAGCCTCGTGGGAAGGTTGTTATTCCAGCCACGCTGAGCTGAGGAGGCTCCAAGGGAATCACAGGGACCTCCTGGTGCCCATGGAGGGCAGAGCCAGGAGCACAAAGTGCCACGCTTCTCACACTTCATTGGGAAGCTTTATAAATTAACTGGAGTACAAAGTCAGGTCTAATTGATGTTTGTATTGATTGAACTGCTCCAAGTCTTAATTTTGGTTGTAAAACTTCCTTTAAAACAGAGCCATTTATAATTAAGACAGGATCTGTAATTAATGGAGTTTTATACTCATAAAACTGCATCTCTCATCAGTCTAAATTAAACTCCACATGAAAGTTGGAGCAAATTAAATAAAGTAGATGCCAAACCTACTTTCTCTGAACTCTTTGCTATTCTTATTAATGTCAAAACAGAAGCGATGTGAAGGTGTGGAAAAGTGTTGGAAATCCATGTTTGGAGAGGAGAGAGCAGGGAAGGACACCATGGTCTGTGCCCACCCCGGGCAGGGTGAGCACAGGGACATCTCCATCATCCCCCACACAAGGCAGGAGACACTTCCCACATTCCAGCTGGCAAATCAATATTTTCATATTAAAAAAATAACATCTTGCCCCCTTGCACCATTTTAACAAACAAACATGCCTGGAAAAGTGTTTTGTTCCACCAGAGTCACACGAGGTCACCACGCCCAAGGCGGGGTTGGCAGAGGTTCCCTTCACGTGCCAGGGGTTATTTAAAACAAAGGTTAATTAAAACAAGAGTTAATTAAAACAAGGGTGAGGATGGGCCTGGCCATGCCTCCAAGTCCCCATGAATGAAACTGCTCAGCTCTGGTAATGGTGGTTGACCAAATGACTCTTTCCAGCCTGATCCATTGGAAATCTTTACAGCCATCAACCACAATATTTACACAGCCCAGACAATTCTGAGCTCGTGGCAAGAAAATAAATCATCGTGGACATATGTACAGAGCTCAAAGTTCCCCAATAAATCTGGTTGCCATGTTTGTCTCATCCATATCTAGGTAATTAGTAATTCCCTGCTTTAAATGCTCCCATTTAATTGGGATTGCTGTTTTTATTGGAATAGCATTTCCTCTTCCCAAAAGGGCCGTTACTATTTTTGTACCATGGGTTTTTTCTGGCTGCCACATTCTGCTCTCCCCACTCAAATTAAAAAAGTCACTGCAGCCCTCACCAAGTATTTATGGCTCGAAGATTCCTACACACATCCCTGAGCTGACATCCAGAAAGCTTCTCACAGCTGTCCAGAGTTAGCCAGGGCTGTCCCACAGAACTTCAGACTCCAGCTGCAGCCCAGACTCCTCAGCAGCTGCTGTGAAGAGCTGCTCAGGCACTGGTTGTCCCCAGTGTCATCCTTTGGGATGCCCAGCTGTCCCCTGGGCAGCAGCAATCAGGGGTTACGTGTTGGGAAGGATGAACATTTGACAAGAAAGTTTAACGGATATGTGTGCTCGGCAGAAAGCTCTCTGAATGTAGGACCTGAGAACGAAATAGACGTGGAAGCAAGTTTTGATACAGAAGAAAAGAATTGCTGAGCCAGTCTTACTGGATAACTAAGAAGGCAAAGAGGTTTTATGGCTTAGAGGAAAGGATAAACCCTCCTCAAACAGAAGATGTTTTTACCAAGCAAAAAGATTCCACAGGCAAACAAGACTGCCGATGTTGCAAGTAGAAAAAATGGTTTTCAGGTTTTCAAAAAGGTTTTCAGGTTTCCAAAAAGGTTTTCAGAATTTTCCACTGCAAGAGAACTGAAAAACAACTTCTAGCTTAAACTGTAACGTACTAACTTTTAGTGATTGGAGAATAGTAACATGAATACAGTAATGACAGCAGTTATGATAGGCTACAGGTAAAAGTAAAGGCGTAGATTGGTTCTTCTGTATTAAGATGCTCAGCAAAGAAAAGTATATAATGATATAATGCATTGTAGCCAAAACTAAAGGGTCTTCAGGCTCATCTACAGCTGGAGCTGACAGACATGGCTCTGTCACCCACGACCCTGGACTGCTGTAAGATCTCGGATACCATAAACTGCATTTTGAAGAGCTGCCTGGAGTCCTGCTGCATCTCTCCTCTCAGGCTCTTAGGCTTAGGGAAGTCTCAAGGAGCGCTCTGGGTGAGGAACTCTGGCCAGTGCCACCACAGGGTTTGTCCCCTCCCTGGGCTAAGGATTATCCCAGCTGCTCCTGAACAGCCATCAGCAGAGCTGGGGCTGATGGAAGGGGAGGAGGTGCCTCCCTGAAAGGGTGGGAGGGAAATGCCCAAGCAGCACCAAACCCCTTTGTTTGATCTGTTGTAGAGCAAACACAGACGGGTCCGTGGCCCTCCTGCCTCAGAGCCTCCCTTTTCAGCCCATTCTCTTAATTTGTGCTGCTCTCATCCCATCAAAGCCTCAGAGGTCTCAGGAGCTGGGAGAGGTAAGGGAATGCAGAGAGTTGATTATTAATGAAACACATCAATTACCATACTGGTAATTACCCAAAGGACCGAGGTTCAAAAGAGCCTCTCTCTGTTCCATCACTGATTCCCAGCCCAAACACCCAGCCCAGCCCGGGGCCAGCCCCCTCTCTCAGCCAAGCTGTGGTGCATGACAAACTGGGATGGCACTGGGCCTGTGCCACCAGGAGCTGAGAGCTTCTCAGCCAGCAGAGGAAGGACGGCAGAATGAGCCATGCTCATGGGCAGCTGCATCCCAGAAACCCCCCAGGATGGGATGTGACATCCAATCTTCCAGCACTCAGGAACCGAAACTTGGGAGGGTGAAACTTTCTCTAGGAGCTGATCCCTGAAAGGTTTCTAATAGAATGAGAAATAGACTCGAAGGACATCACCAGTTATCTGATTCCTTCGGTGACAGCCCATCGATGGGAATTTTCCTGCCTCCATCACTGTGATGAGGATTTCACATTTGTGAAATTCTGCACATTTTCCTTGGGAGACACCGAGTCCCCCCCCCAGGCTCAGCTCTTCCGTTGGCTGAGCAAAGGCACCAGCCCTGCTTCTCCTGAGAAACATCGCATGGGCAGCTTCTCCATGCAGAGGAATGCCAGGGATGTGCCATGTTTGGTTTCAAACATTGCTGGGATGGAGAAACAGGTGCTCTCAGCACGTCATCAGGAGAGCTTTTATCTGCCAGGCATCACGCCGTGATTCCAGCCCGAATTTGTGGGTGAGAAGGTGAAATAATTACACTAAACACCTGAAAGCAGCACTTCAGCTCTCTGTTATTGCAGACAGACCTCAGCAGAGACATCCCCAGAGCACAAGGAGTCAGCCCTTCCCCACAGCAAACCCCACAGCAATGCACACGAGGTGTCCCTCGGGCTCGGATGGCACCAGGTGACACCCAGGTGTCACCCAGCCAAGAGCCCTGGCCTGCTGCTCTCTCACAGGGAAAATAAACTGAACCCTTCAATCATTTAAAAACTCTTCTCCAAACCCCCAAGAGCTGCTGAGCAGCAGCTCCTGAAGTGTGAGCTGCTGTCTGATCCCATCTCCTTCTTCCAGGCCTGGAGGGACACCTCAGCCTTACTCTTGTTGATGGGAGCTGCGGAAATCAAAGCACATCTCCTTATCCAAGGAGGGAAAAAAAGCAGACTGGAAATGCCAGACCCAGTGCAGGACAGCAGGGAACCTGAGGAGAAGCCAGACTCCCCCTCCAGAGCCCTGGATTTTACCAGACTCTCGATTTGCTTTGCTGCCATTTCCTCAGCTCATACTTTCCAGCCTCTTCTTGTGAAAAATGAGAGCCAGACAAAAGGGAGGACGGGGAATCCAGCAAAGGAAGGCTGTGCAGAAACGAACTGGAATGAACCCTGAAGAAGCCATCAGCTCCCTCAGCCCCTTCCCAGAAGGTGTGGGAAGGGTCCCTCCTGCACCCAGCCAAGCCAAACTCTGGGTATTTTCACTGCTGGGCTGGAATGGCCATTCCTGGCCTTGGCCAGACCCCAGGCTTGGCTCCTGGGAGCAATGAAAGCACTTGGGCAGGGTCCTGAGGGCGCAGGGATGCCTCGGGTGTGACCCCACACCTGGAGCTCCTCTGCCAGGATGGGAGGGATCCCTGCACATCCCTGGCCCTGCTCCTGTGCCCTTTGCTTGGCTGGAAAAGAACCGTCCCGAGGCAATGTGAGTCCAGCAGAGCTTTCCCCAAAGCAGACCCGGCCTCTCCAGACACCTCATCAGCTCCCAGTCCCGCCCCGTGTCCGGGCTGCGAGGAAATGCTTGGATTTGCTCTTTCTGTGGAAGCTGGGACCTGGCCAGCCAAAATCTGCACATTTGCCACACCTTCAGGGCAGAACTGAGTGAAAAAGTTCAGACTCAAAATGAAACACTTTGTTTTGGAACAGAATAAGAATTCTTTTTTCTTCCATAGCTTCCGATTCATGGCAGAAAAATGCAAAAATTCAAATGTGCTGATTTGGCTCAGATTAAAAAAAATAGAAAAAAGTAGGGGCATCCATTTATTTTTAAACTGCAATAATCTGCAGAATCCCCTACTTGCAGAGGTGCACTGGGAGGCAGTGCCTGTCCTGGGACTGTTAACTCTCCCTGCAGTCCCTGGGAAACAGATTTGTACAATCAGGGACGTTGTTACTCCTGTGCTTCAGAGAGGGAACCTCAGCCCATCTCACTTCCACTTCCCCCAGGAGCAAAGCAGGCCAGAACATCGAACTCCCTCTATTTTCTCATCTTCCCTCCTGCAGCACTGGGACCAAATTTACAAAGCAGTGGCAAGCTCCACAGAGCGCTGGTGCTGGGCATTGCATCCCCCAGACACGCTGGCAAAGGCAGCTCCCCGTTTCAAAGGCAGAATTTGCTGTGTTCCCGACAGCACAATCCCCTCCTCGTGTGCAAACGTGAGGAGTTGCTGAGCACAAAACTGCTCCAAGTCTTTTGTACCTCCGGGATGTAGCAGCAACTCCCATCGGCTCCAGAGCCCGTCCCTGCCCCTCCCTGCCCAGAGCTGTTCACACAATCTCACACCCTGGATTAGATTTCCTTGAAAGGAAAATAATGAGATTTTTGTTTCCTCACAAATTAAAAAGAAATTGCCCAAAAGAATAATTCTAAAACACAAAATACTGCCTCAACCCAGATGTTTCTAATAGGCTTGTGTTCTAATGGCTTATTTAGAGGGACTTTTCCTAAATGACATCTTAATGATGTGCATTCAGGACCATGAGGAACAAATATAATTCACTACCAAAGCTTGGGGGTTTTCTTTCTTTTGTTCTTTTTTCTCCCCCCAGAATTGTTATCAAAATAAAGGAAACATTTTAAGAAAGCCTTTGTGCTGTTCTGCACTACTAAAGAATGAAAATTCCAAATGTCAATGTTTCTGGCAGTTCTTTTTCTTGCTCTTCCTTGGCTCTTGCTGTCTGTGACCCTTGAGCAGCTCCCTGCTTGTCCAGCCCATCCCAGTTCCAGCCAGATTTGGATCCCAGCTGCTTTCCCCACTGGTGAATGTGCCAGGACTGCAGACCTGGGCACTGAGCTCCAGGATCTCCTGTCCTGTCATTCTGAGTGTTGCTTCATGTGATGTCATGTGGGTCCTGCTGCTGCCCCAGCACTGCCACTGTCCCTCCCTTTTGTCCCTCTCAGCTGGGTCCAGGCCACAAGAGCCCTTCAGAGAGGGGTGAACAGGAGGTTCAAGGCAGACAAAAAGGTCCTGCCCCAAACCCCACCTGGAGCAAGGCCCAGGTTGCCCTTGGGCTGAGCTCAGCCTGCCAAAACCACAGCTCAGCTTTAACTCATTTCATTTGGAGAGTGAACAACCTGAGCCAGGCTGGCACCAGCCCTAGGAGCTGCAGTGCTCTCACCCTGCAGTGGCTGTGCTGGCATTGAGGGCTCCCAGAGCATTCCAAAACTGCAGCTCCTGCCTGGCCCCAGGAGCTCTGCTGCTCTACCTGTGCCCCTGAACATTCCCTGTGCCCCTGGACACTCCCTGTGCCCCTGGGCATTCCCTGTGCCCCTGAACATTCCCTGTGCCCCTGGACACTCCCTGTGCCCCTGGGCATTCCCAGTGCCCCTGAGCACTCCCTGTGCCCCTGGACATTCCCTGTGTGCCCGAACACTCCCTGTGCCCCCGGGCACTTCTGGTACCCAGGGCTGGATCAGGAAGCAAAGGGGGCTGAGCTCTCCTGTTCGTCCTCGCTGTTCCCAGAGCATCCTTGTCCCTCACAGCCCTGGCTGGGGTCCCTGCAGCCCTGCACAGCCCTGGCAGCACCACAGTCCCTGGCAGAGGGGCACCCCATGGATGGGTGTCCAAGGCCAGACTTCCAAGGGCTCGTGCAGATCCACTTTGATGTCACCAAAAGCAGAGCTGGAACCTGCTGGGCTCCTGCTCCATCCCCAGGTGCTCTGGACCTGTCTGGCTGCAGGCTGTGGGGTCCAGGGACAGCTGGACACGGCTGCACGTGCCTTTGGCTCTTCAGCTCTGGGAACAGCAAATCCAAGGCTGGAGGCAGCTGCTCCTCTCAGCTCCTCCCCAGCTCCAAACTCTTTGTCCTCTGCTCCCTCCCACCCCTCTAGCCCCATCCCAGTGGGGCACAGCCCCCCTCCGTTCCTCTCCTGCTTGCCCCAGCTCTGACCTTTGGGAACATGCAGTGCAGATCCTGAGGGAGCGTCCTGGCACAACCCAGCTAACGAACCCAGCCTTGGCACCTCTTCTCATCTGAGCTGAGGCTGTGATGTCTCAGGAGCCACGTCTGGGCAAGGGGAAGTGGCAAACAGAGAATTCCAGCCAGAGGGAAAGGACAACCAGGTTTAATTCCCGATACTGCTGACATCCCTCTGCTGGCTGCACACCCTGCTCACTGTGCCAGGGCCTGGCCCTGGCCTCAGGACAGGACAGGCACTTTGTGGCCCACAGGGACAGAGGGACAGGACTGCAGTGTCCCAGCAGAGCCCTGGGGGTGATGGATGTTCCCTGGAGCAGCAGGGCTGGATCCTGACAGTGCCAGGGGCTGTGTCCCCACCCCAGACCAGGAGCACCGGCCTGGTCGTCTGGTGATGATTCCAAAGGCTCTGCTCCAGTGGCATGTGGAAAAAGCCCAGCAAAGGCAGCAGGTGAGACCCTCTCAGCCACTGGGTTTCTGTCCCTGCCACTGCCATGGCAGCACTGTGCCAGGACCTTGTGCCACCCCCCTGTGTCACCAGCAGGGACCACAGGAACATGGGCACTGGGGAGTCCAGGCAAAGCCTCTGCTCGTGGGGAGCAGGAGCCACAGAGGAGGCCCTGGCAGCTCCCAAGGCTGTGGTAGCTTCTCCCCCTTCCCAAATCCCAGTGAACTGACGCAGAGACATCAGTGACAGCCAAAACATCCCAGTGAAGGACTGTGAACAGAGATCTGTCCTGCTTCTGCAGTGTACCTAACCCCTAAACCCCTTATTTAGGGGGGAAACCTATTTCTGAAAGCTCCCCTGTACAGACTCAGTGGGGTTTTGCAGGGCTTTGTGCCTTGGAGAGGAGGCTGCTCTCAGAGCCAAGGCATCGATTCTGCTGGGCTGGGCTTGATTACAGCTGGTGTGCTGAAGTGAATGTCACCTCCTGGCTGAAATCCCTGTCCCCACAGCCCCAGGGACACCTGGCACTGCACTGCCCCACCAGCCTGGCAGGCAGAGCACCAGGACCATCTCCAGACCCTGCAGGATTCTGAATTCAGGGTAATTACAAGGTGGATCTGCAAAGGCCAACTCCAAGACCCGGTCTGAGTGGGCAGGGCCCTGGCAGCCCCACGGGCCCCTCGTGTCCATCCTGCTCTGGGCTCTGCACCCAGGGCTGCCCTGCTGGGATCCACCAGAGCCATCCCTGGCCCAGCTCCTCCACTGGCAGCTTGGCCAGCCCTTGTGCCACCTCCCTGAGCTCCTGAGCCCAGCACTGAGAGAGGCCCCAGGAACTGAAATAAAGAGTGAACCATTAGCTCAGCACTCAGTGCCACCAAGGGATGCCTAAGGCAGCTTAAATCCAGGGAAAAGGCCAGGTTTGTGCCTCAGCCTGTGCAGTGAAATGGGAAGAAATGGCTTTCCAGAGGGATTTTCAGCTGGGGACCAACTGCTTGAGTCCGCAGAGTTGCTGTGGCTTCTGCAGCACTGAGATTTCTCCAGGGCCTCACTCCTGTGGCTGGGGAAGGAGCTGGATGTCTGGGACAATTCCCACCTGATCCTAAGGAGAGGCCCTTTATGGGGTGGGAGGGATGTCCAAAGTCTGTTCCTGTGGCACTGCCAGCCCTGCCCAGCCCCAAAAGCCTCAGGCAGGAACTGATCCCTCCTTTTGCCAGGGAAAGATGCTCTGGACAGACTGACCCCATCCCAAAGGATCCCTGGGAGCTGGGCCAGCAGGGAATGATGTGTTTGGGACCTGGCTGGTATGCACAGCACAGCAACACCTCCCTGAATCCACAGCTCCTCCTCTCCTGGAAAATGGGGGACACAGAGGCATTCAGTCTCCAGGGAATGTCCAGGGAATGTCCAGGGAATCTCACAATCTCACAGCTCTGGGCTGCAGGAACCCTGTCCCAGGCACTGCCACTGCCTGGAATAGCAGGGACTTGCTAAACCCAGGTTTAACACCAGGGATTGAAGAACTTGTAAAATTAATGATCCAGCCTAGGAGCTTGCATCAAAAATTAAAAATCCCTATTAAAAATTTGGACAAACGTGTCACAGCCAGATTGAAATGCATTTTATGGCAGGTTTAGCTCCTGGTGTGGATTTGCTCCATTCCTGTGGCCGGAGGGGACACAGGCAGCAAATTCCCAGCCACAGGAGCATCAGCCTGGCAGGATCCCTGGAATGCCAGGGAGCACCAAAGCCTCAGCAGCACCTCTGGTGAAAGATCCAAAAGGAGCTGCACCCAGGCATGGTTTGGATCCCTCTCCCCAAATCCATCTTTTTCCAGCTCAAACAGGCTCCATCTCCACTACAGGAATCCAGGAGTCCTCCAGCCCTGCCCAAGGATATCTGAATATCCCCCCCAGTAACTCCCTGTCTCACCAGCCTGTTCCCAAACTGTGTCAGCATAGCTGGAGCTCAAACCATCCCTTTAATTGTTGTCCAGATGGTGTCCCTGTCATTTTAATTTGTTGGCAGCCAATCCCATTTTATTTGTGCTCTCTTGCTGCAAGGACTCTTTCCTTGGAGATGCTGCTGATGCCTGTTCCTGCATTTTGGGGGCAGGGAGTCCAGGTGACACATTCCCCCTTGGCAGGGGGTGTGGGACAGGGGGAGCAGAGCCCCTGAGCCCTTCCCAAGGCTGGGTTTGTCCCCCTGGAAAATCAACCTGTCAAAGTCCAGGCTCCTTGTGCAGGGCTTGGGATGTAAAGAAGAATGGAAATGCTTCTTGTTCTGGAGCTTTCTCCCACCCAAAGCTTTCTGCCACCCTCCTGCTGAGAAGCTCCAGCGCTGGAGGATCTCAGAGTTCATCCCCCAGCTCCAGTGGTGCCCGGGGCAAGGCAGCAGCTCAAACCCCAGAACCTGGGATTCCTCTGCAGACCTCCTGTGCTCCCACCCTTTGGGGGTGCACACACTGCCCTGCCTGCCTGGGGAGGGAAGTGACGCCAATTCCAGGCAAAAGGAGCTTTCCTGGAGGCTGAGGGGGGAAGGCTGGTGATGCTGGAAGAGTGTCTGTGGCACACAGGACCCTGCTGCCACAGGGAAGGATTCTCAAAGGGAGCTCAGCAGAATGGAGCTGTGCTGGGCAGGGGCCTCCCCTCAGCCAGTGCTCCCAGGAATGCTGGCACCTGGACACTCCTGCTGGGACAGAGCACAGGGAATGGCACACAAACCTCTGCCTTGGGGGATCCCTGCAGCCTCCTCAGGGCTGAGCTGTCAGGGCTTCAGGGACAGGGACACGCCCCATCCCCATCCAGGAACTCTCTGGAGCAAATGGGAACCTGCAACCCAAGAATTCCTGCAGAATTCACTGGGAGGGCAGTGAGGCCCTGGCACAGGGTGCCCAGAGCAGCTGTGGCTGCCCCTGGATCCCTGGCAGTGCCCAAGGCCTGGACATTGGGGGTTGGAGCAGCCTGGGACAGTGGGAGGTGTCCCTGCCCTGGCAGGGGTGGCACTGGATGGGCTTTAAGGTCCCTTCCACTCCTTTCCTTTCCCTCCAAACCCTTCTGGGATTCTGTGATCCTCAGAACATTAACGCTGCACCAGATTTTATCATTTCTTTAGGGAGGCTGCTCCATACCTGGAACTCCCAAGTCTCAAGGAAATCCACTCTGGAATTCCAAGCTATAGCTGGAAAATTGGCAGAAGAAGCTCAGCAGAAGGGAGAGACAGAGCTGCTCCTGTCCCCAGCAGCCTGGGCATGGTGCTGGCACAGTTTGATATTCAGGGACACGAAACCCCATCACAGCTCAATAGCAGACAGAAATAATTCCATTTCCAGCCGTGGCCACTCACAGCTGCAACACTGGGGATGAACCTCCCTTGGAAGAGCTCTGGGAAACAGCAAATGTGCTTTAGCCAGTCCCAGGCACTGCATTAATGCTTGCAGGGCCTGCACTGAGCATGGACTTGGGGAGCTGTGCAGGGATCCATGTCCAGAGCATCTCCTATCCCAGGAGAATTTCCCTTTCCCTTTCCCTTTCCCTTTCCCAGGTGTTTTCCTCTCCCTGGAGCCCAGCAGGCTCAGCCTGTTGCTGCTCCATGACTCAGCCTTGACTAATGCCTGTCTCCCCTGGGTCTCTCTCCTGGAGCACATTCCTGCTCCTGTTCCCTGGATCCCACCTGGAACACCAAAGATAATCAGATAATCCCAGCTGGGGAGGCTGGAGGGACTGTCCCTGTCCTTTCCCCTTTCCCTCCTGTGCCGTGCCCACCTGCAGGATTCAAGTGCCAGGGAGAACTCAGCCTCTGGAGAGGGACAGGAGCTGTGGCACAGCAGCACTGCCTGCAGCCAGGGAACCTCACCGAGCCCTCCTGGTAACACATAGCACAGACACAGCTCTGGACCAGCCCCAGTCTCCTGGCTCACAGGGTTTGTTAAATTACAGCCCCAAAGGAGCCTGGCTGGTGACAGGGCCCTGCAGGACACAGCCCCTTCCTTGCCAGGACTCTCAACACCCGAGGATTGTCACAGAGTGTCACCAGAGGAGGGTGCACAGCCTGACCTGGGCTGGCTTTCAGAGGCACGGTTAGGATGGCACAGCTGTGTTTGTGATGTTGGGCCATTTTACCCGGGGTGTGTGACCCCAGAGTGTCCCCAGAGTGTCCCCAGAGTGACCCCAGAGTGTCCCCAGAGTGTCCCCAGCCCTGCTCCTGGGGCTGCAGCCCCGCCAGCCCTTGAACCCCTTGGCTCTGCCTGTGTTATTGGCCAGCAGGAGACAGCTGCTCATCCCACTCCGTGTGGAGCAGCACTGAGCCAGGACCCTTAAATTCCCTCAGGAGCTGCTTCCAGTGACTCAGGAGCTGCTCAGGGATGTCTTCTCCACCCAGGGAAGAGAGAGCAGCTGAGAGCTGCTGACAGAGGGGAGGTGCTGGGAAGAAAAAGCAGAAATCAGGCACCTGCTGTGGTTTGTAATCCACAAGGATGGAAAAGCCTCCTGGTGAGGGAAGTCCCCACATTCCTGTCCTGTGTTCCCCTGCATCCCAAGCTCCTGAAGCCCCTTTTCCTGGCCTGCTCTACTCACACCTCTGCTTCAACCAGGCACAACCAGGCACTGCCACCCTGGAGCTCAACCTTAGGGGCTGTACTGTGACCTTATCACTCTACAGCTCCTGAAAGGTGGCTGTGCTCAGGTGGGGTTGGGCTCTTTCTCCAGGCAGCACTGACAGAACCAGAGGACACAGTCTCAAGCTGCACCAAGGGAAATATAGGTTGGATATTAGGGAAAGATTTTCACAGAAAGAGTGATAAAGTTCTGGAATGGCTGCCCGGGGAGGTGGTGGAGTCACCATCCCTGGGTGTGTTTAACAAAGCCTGGATGTGGCACTGGGTGCCAGGGTTTAGTTCAGGTGTTGGAGCTGGATTGGACTCGATGATCTTGAAAGTATCTTCCAACCCAGTGATTCTGTGAATTCTGTACGAAGCCCAAAAATCTCCCCCAGTCTAGAAAAAGCCCTATGGACACCCCAGCCCCAGCTGAGGCACGAGTTCCATGGGTGAGGCACCAGATGCCAGCACTGCCCTGCAGCAACATTTCCTCCTGCTGATTCCACAGGAACCTGGCTCAGGTTAGGATTTGTTGGGATGTCTGCCTGGGCAAATGCCATGGTTCACATTTGGGTTTCTCTATAAGGCCCTACTTGCATCTCCCCCAAGCCTGCTTATCATGCATGTGCCTCCCTTCAGGTGAGATTTGTCACATTCCCACTCTGGAAATGTTTTTCCCTCCTGACAATACCCTTTAGATAGTGCCTGTGGAGGTGGATGACTCAAGCTTGACATGATTATTTCCATCCAGCATTTTTATTAAAAATACTCCTGATGGTTCAGAACGTGAGGACAGGAGCTGCCTTGAAAGGGACATGGAGAGCTCAGAGGCTGCACAAACTGTGCCATGATTTTCTGTCAACCAACAGAGCCAGAAAATCTGTGTAAAACAGCCCCTCCCAGCCTGAATTTATCACTTCATGCCTAGAAACCTCCAAGCACATGGCAGTAACATCCACCCCAGACCCCTCCATGTTCCCAGTGCCTCAGAGCCCGGTCATGGTGCCACTTCCAGACCTGGGCTGGCTTTCAGAGGCAGGGTTAGGATGGCACAGCTGTGTTTGTGATGTTGGGCCATTTTACCCGGGGTGTGTGACCCCAGAGTGTCCCCAGAGTGTCCCCAGCCCTGCTCCTGGGGTTGCAGCCCCGCCAGCCCTTGAACCCCTTGGCTCTGCCACTTCCAGCTCTGTTATTTACCCGGAGTTACACAGTTAAGGATCTACTGATTTAGTTAATTCCCTCAGTGACAGCTCCCAAACACCCTCACACTAACCAGCCCCACAAATAGCACACCTGCTGCTGGGAATGGGCCCCCAGGAGCAGAGTGACTGCTCTCCCCAGCCTCCCCCTGCTGCCGGCAGCGTGCCAACAACCAGAGTGGAGCTGGGGACCGCAGATGGCTGCTGCAGGTTGGGAAAGATTTCCAGGGAAAACTTCCTGTGCCCTCCTGAAGCCTCACCTGGGAAAATGGACACAGTTCTGGTGTCCCCAGCATGGGGAGGACAGGGAATTGTTGGAGCAAGGCCAGAGGAGGTTGTGAAGTTGATAAAGGGACTGGAGCACCTCCCCTATGGAGACAGGCTGAGAAATTAGAGATTGTTCACTTGGAGAGAGCTCAGAGCTGCTTCCAGGGCCTGAAAGGAATCCAGGAGAGCTGGAGAGGGACTGGGGACAAGGGATGGAGGGACAGGACACAGGAAATGGCTCCCACTGTCAGAGGGCAGGGATGGATGGGAGATTGGGCAGGAATTGTTCCCTGGCAGGGTGGGCAGGCCCTGGCACAGGGTGCCCAGAGCAGCTGTGGCTGCCCCTGCATTCCTGGCAGTGCCCAAGGCCAGGCTGGACAGGGCTTGGAGCAGCCTGGGACAGTGGGAGGTGTCCCTGCCCTGGCAGGGGTGGCACTGGATGGGTTTACGTCCCTCCAACCCAAACCATTCCAGGATTCTGAGATTCTGAATATTCATCTGGAAAATAACCTCTCAGAGAAGAGGCAGAGCAGCACTTTGGGCGTTCACCCCAAGCCCTGGGCTCTTCCCCCTTACAGTACTTGAAATCAGAGCTATTTTCCATCTCCTACCTCCCTATTCTCCTCCAGCCCCTACCCACAGCTGCAACAGGGAGAACTCCTGGGTATTCCCTGTAGGGTGAGCTGGGAGAGGGGTCAGGCTGCAGCATTGTCCCCCTGCGGCATCCCAGAAACCCTTCCCAAGTGAACAGTGCTGACACACGCAGTGCCAGACACAGAAAAAAAGAAATCTGCTGGAAAGAACCCAACAGATCAGGCACTTGTTGGAGCCTTGAGTGCAGAGGAACGTTACAGAAAATTCCCAGTGACTCCTCCAGCTCCAAACCTATCATAATTTAATCTGTGTGACTGGAATTTCTCAATAGGCTGGAACTCCCTCAGGACCAAAATCTCATTGAAAAAGAAACCAAGGAGAATTTTTGGCATCTCTTCCCCAGCCTGGAAGATGAAATGCAAATATGTTATTGGCATCGAGCTCTCACAGCTTGATCCATCCACAGAGCTCCAATAGCCTGACATTAACTTCTCAAGGAAGAACATTTTGTTACTCATCCTCAGACAGTTTATGCTTAAAGGCAGAAAGACTAATTCTGTTTGGGGTTTGGGCAGTGAACCTTCCCCAATTACCAGCACAGTCAGGCACTGATCTGGTATTAGAGACAAAACATGGGGAGATGGAGATTGCTGAGTTCATTTTAAATATAAATTCCAGAGGCTGAACACTGCTGGCACACGGAAAAGCATCTCCAGCTTCTGCTGCTGCCCTGGCTTTTCAGACATGAAACGATTTGGTGCCACTCCTGTGCTTGCAGGTCGAAGAAGATGACCTGAGGTGCAGCTCGGAGTGCTGTCCCAGAGCTGGGGACACCCTCACGGCAAAGGCACAAAGAGGGGTGGAGAGCACAGGCTGCCAGGAAAAGCGGGGAATAAATGGATGCTGAGGTGAAGAGCTGTGCCCAGCCACCCGGCGTGAGAGGAGAAAACCATCCCCCTGCGCTCCCCGGCACGGCCACCTCCGTGGGACTCCAGCTACCAGCACTCGGCTGTTCCTTCTCCAGAGGCGGCTCCTCCACACCTCATTTCTCTCATTTGCCCTTAATTAGCGGCGGCCAGCCGCAGTTCTGGAGCGCGGATTCTCCCGGGGCAGGCGGGGCTGGGCTCCAGCTCCTTCCGCCGCTCCCGCGGACAGAGCCACGCCCGAGGGCTCCCGGATCCGCACGGAATCGGAACAGCAGGGGAAGGGGGGGATTGAGGCTGGATTTCCTTCCCTCACCCAGCACAGCCCGGTTCCCTTCCCTGACCCAGCCCGGTTTCCACATGCAAAGCAGGGATGAGCATCCCCCGTGCCCTGCCTGGCCCTGCCAGGGCTTCCAGCCCCGTGGCCACTTGAAGCAGCTCCTGACAGGTCTCTGCAAATCTAACGGGCAATTCCTGCAGCCGTGCTTTAATGGGGACTGGACTAAGAGAAAATCCTTGTTTGTGGTTGGAGTGAGTGCAGGACCTCCTCCCACCTCGTGCACACAACTCGTGTGTGCTCAGCAGCCCCAACAACCCACACAGGGACAAGGCAAAGCTGTGCCTGGCCATGCCATTGGCATCTTTGGGGTGAGGACAACTTGAGCCAGCTCAGTTCAGCTGAACTCAAACCTTCACGCCAAGCTCCAGGAGAAGAGCCCAGAATGTGACCTCGGCAGTGCTGGGGTTCCTGGGTCTGAGCTAAGCTGCACTGAAGTAGTTTCTCAAGTTGTCTCTCACCTGAGCTGTGTCCTCACACCCTCATTGGGAAGAGGAAAACACTGTTGGTACCTGAGCTAAATTCATGTAAAGCTCACAAACCCAAATCCAAGGAGTCTGAGGTGGAAAGGCTGGGAAATGAAGGTTTGATTTACCAAAGTACGTAAGAAAAGGGGCAGGGTGGTCAGAAATGTTGGCCTCCTGTTTTTCCAAAATGCCTCCACGCTGTCCTAGAAGGACCAGTTCCACTTTGCACCCTTCCCTTGATCCTCCCCTCAAAAAGTTCTCCATGGAGGCCCCTGATTCTGACCATGGCTTGTACCAAGTGTGCACTGGAGAGCAAACCAAGAGCTCCAACTCATTCCACAATACCCAACAACATTAACTCTAATTATTTAACTCAGAAATTCTCCTGGTGAACCACAAATCCTCTACAAAAGAGAGCTTCCCCCCTGAACCAGATGGAGACCTGAACCTCTACCTGGCCACACATCCTGGGCCAGGGCGGAGAGGATTAACAACAGCAGCTTCCAGAGGGAAAATGATGGGATCCTTCAGGCAGCACACGTGGACAGCCTTCCTGATGGCCTGTGCCAGACTAAGGCTGCTCTGTGCTCCCTACCACTGATCTGGAAAATGAAATTTTAAAGCTCTTTCCATCTTCTTAAGCCACAAGCCACCTCCATGCAACTTCTTACCCTGAGACATGGAGAGGAACCTCCCTTTGGGAAGGCCTCAAAGCAAATGAGGCTTGGTGGGAAGAACAGACTCAGCTCTGCAGGGTCCCAGGGAAGGCTAAAGACATCTTTGGGGCAGTATGACCCTAAATTTTCTCATTTTGTCCATAAAATGCAGGCTTAATGTTTCAAAAAGCTGCAGAGGGACAAAAGCTAAGACTAAAATCACTCCATAGCTCCCAACATGACTTTGGTCAGGGGCGTTCTCTGTGTCCCTGGTCAGCTGAGCCATCCCACTTCCCACCTGCCCCCTTCCAGCACGGAGAAGGTGCAGGGGAGCCTTGCCCCCTCCCAGAGCCGCGGGCAGCACTCACCATCCAGCTCCTCCACGGAGATGTTGGCCAGCTGCTCGCTGTCGCTGCCGGCCGAGAGCGAGCGGTTCAGGTAGTTGCCCTTGTACAACAAGCCAGCTGTCACATGGTGGAATGGCATCTTCTCCCTGCCACCAAAACGGGAGAAGAGAGGGTCATTGTTGTTATCTGCCTTTGTTTCATGGGAACGGAGCAAAGCCTGGCCTGGAGGAGGGGCTGGAGCAGCACCTCAGGCTGCAGGTGGGTGTCAGAGGGGTGGGCTGAGCTCGGAGCCGGGGTCTGAGGCAGGAGCTGAAGGAACAAACAGCAAAGCAGCTGCTGCCTCTGCGTGCTGGAGAGGAGTGAGGGGAGCCAGAGCAGCAGAGCCTTAGGAAAACAGGATTTCCAACGCTCAGCCTGCAGATTTCAGCCTTGTAATACAGAGAGCACCGGGCTCTGCACTGACCTGCAGGTAACAGGTTACAGCATCGGGGAGTGTTTGGCTTGGAGAGGACCTTAAAGCCCATCCTGAAGCACCCCTACATGGGTAGGGACACTTTTCACAGTCCCAGGCTGCTCCAAGCCCCATCCAGCCTGGCCTTGGGCACTGCCAGGATCCAGGGGCAGTCCCCAGCGCTGCCCAGCAGCACAACTTCCAAAGGCAGGGAAGGGTCTGGACACCCCTGAGACCCCACCTGGAGCATGCAGCCCCCTCGGAGGGTCCAGCCAACCACCCTGAGCAAGGTGTTTGTCACTGCAGGGCCCCAGCTCCAGACTCCACTGAGAGGAGAACATCCACATTGGAGCAGGGCCCCACAAAGAACATTCCCATCTCCCACGTGTGACAGCTGAGAAGAAATCCCTCTCCATGGGAGGCTGGAGCAGGGAGGTGTTTGCAAACCCTGCAGGTCCCAGCCCCAGGGAAGGGCAGGCACTGCCCAGACAGGAGTGGGAATTACTGTCAGCAACACTCACTCTGTGATTTAGGAGACACGAGGAGAAGGCGAGTTTGCCAAAGTCAATTGAAATATTAAGAGGAAGATTTGTCATGCCCAGGGCTGGATTCAATCAGCACAAGCTCATCCCGGGCCTATTGTGCTTTGGGCTGCACATTTCCAGCAGAAATAAATGAGCAGAGTCCCCAGAGCCACCCTGAGCTGGGACTCCCTGGGGCTGGAGGTGGCCAGGACAGGCTGGGAGTGCCTCTGAAAGCCACCAGTGCTCCCAGTGCACGGGGCAGAGCCCGCCCTCGGTGCTGGCAGGTTCTGTGCCTCAGGAGGAGGTGCCACCTCTGGAATGCTGCTCCAGCCAGCAGCACCAGGAGGATCTGGCTGTGCCTCAGCCAATAACCCAAATATACAGACAATGCAGATGGATTCATTTGGAACCAAAGCCTTCCTGCTCCCTGGGCTGGGAACAGCTTTGACAAGATCCCCCCAGGAGCAAACCAACCTGGAGACAGCAAGCACAGAGGGAGAGCCAGGAGGCTCCTCTTGCACTGCTCAGCACGCTCCAGGAATTTCTCTGGCAGTAATTATGTAAATAAATCCTAATCGTAATTTTAAGTATTTTTATTTGGGAGCCAGTTTGCTCCAGCAGCACATTAGAAACGTAAACAAGGGGTTCTGTTTCATTAACATATCTGTAATTTCCCAGCCCTTGCCAATTCATGGGTTTCACTCTGAGACGTTGCTCCCTTTGACACCTGCTCGGCGCTAAAATGGGAATTTTACCTGGCAACGGACACTCAGAGGCAATGCCAGCTCTGCTGCCACTGGACAGACACTTCCAGCCCTTTGCACCACCTTCATTTGTTTCCAGGCCCGCCACAAAGCATTCAGGCAGCGATCAATTCCTGTTTTCTCTGGAAAATCACCTCCTCAGGGTAAGCACAGAGCTGGAAGGGATCCACCAGGGTCATCGAGTCCAACTCTTGGACAGCCCCAAAATCACTAAAGCCATTACAGTGAATTTTCAAATCACTTGAAGTTTAAGTCTCCCCCTGGGCTGAGCTTGCAGTGCAGGCTCAGTGTTTGGTGACCCCATGGGGCTGAGCTCTGGCACCCCTTGCCCCAGCCCCTGGGTGAAGGAAACTCCAGCCCTGCACCCCCTGAGCTCAGCCACAGATGGAATAGCAGCAAACCATGGATTTAAAGCATTCCTGAAATCACTTTTGCAGCCTTGGCTTCTACAACCATTTAAAAAAATGACAATGCCTCTCCCCTGAGGGCTGAAGAGCTGAAAATCAGCTCCTACCTGGATCCTGTGGTGTGTTTTAGTGCTGGAGGAGAGCCATGATACCCTGGAGTGAGAAATCCTGGATTCAGTTCTGCTGCCCAGATATATTAGGTTTTTTAAAGCTGTAATATAATTCAGCAGAAACCCTGCAGAGCCTCTGGAATCCAGCACCTCTCAGCTCTAACACGGGATGCTCCAAATGAGCCCAGCTCCCGTTTGAGAGGCCCCCAGGGATGTGTGGCTGTGCCTCAGGAACACTCAGCACCCTCAGACAAGAACCTACAACCAAACCCAAGGCTCAAAGGGGGAGCAAACAGCGAAAAGGGGCCCAGGAGGGGCAGGAGGAGAGAGCTCCCAAGCACCGGGGTGGGAAAGCCCTTGAGGGTGGAACCCATAAAAGCTTCGTGGGAAAATGTAGGTGCCTGTCTGGGGTAAAAGGGCTGTCCTGGCACAGGCAGACTGGTCCAGGCTGGAATTCCCATCCCTGGACATGTTCAGGGCCAGGTTAGAGCAGCCTGGGACAGTGGGAGATGTCCCTGCCCATGGCAGGGGTGGCACTGGATGGGTCCTTCCCAGCCAGGCCATTCTGGGATTCTGGGACAGGCTCACTTTGAATGCGGCCCAAGTGTCCATGTCAGGAACACAGAAACCTCCTCCAGCTTCCCTGTGGCCGCTGCTCCCAGTGCCCAGCAAGCCCCTGGGACACTCAGACCAGTGGAGCATGCTGCTGGCTCCATCCCCGTGGTGATGCCTGGCACCCACCAGCAGCAGGGGCTGGGGCTGGGGCCAGGGCACTGACAGCGTTTTACCTCTCCAAATGTTTCATCTGAGCACTGTGCCCCCTCCTCGGGGTGGCACTGGGGCTCCTGCCCCTTCTCCAGAGCTGTCCAAGAGACCCTGAGCAGGGAGCTGGGCTGGGGCTTTGCTCGCCACCACTGACACCAGGCAACTTGCAAACAAACACAGTGTGGGGATTTGGGAGCAGTGGAATCCCCTTGAATAACATCATGAAAATACCATGAAACACTGACATTAAACCAGAAATCCCTCAAAGAACCCCTGACCAAGTTTGTGGAGATCTTCCCATGGCACCTCAATGTCTAAGGTCGGAATATTTAGCTGGGGCTGTGTGTTCTATCACCATCTGTCAGAGCTGGGGCAGTTCTCTGCTGTTCACTGGGCAGTTTTCTTTATCTCTCCCACAGCCAATCCTCCCTCCAGGAGATCTCTTCTGTTCATGGGCCACTGAGTGTCCCTGTATGGCTGAGAAAATTCCAGCATCCCATGGGGAGAGGCTCCACCCAGGGGAGCAGCCAAGCATTCCTACCTGGATCCAATCTGCCCTTGGAACAGCACAGCAGCCTTTGCCCACTGCATTCCCAGAGGAGCAGCTTTCTGCCCCACTGCATTCCCAGAGGGAGCCCAGGCCCATCCACAGCAGCCCTGGAGCTTCAGAGGAAAACTCCAGCCTTGTCCAGGATCCTGCTCCAGCAGAAGCACAGCTGGCACTGCAGGAGGGCTGAGCCCCCATGGAATGGCACTGCTGCCACAGCCTGACCCACAGCCTGCCAGGGCCTGCTCTCACTCTGGCATGGTTTGGGTTTGTTTTTTTTTTTTTGTACTACTGCATTTGTATTTTTAATTTTCCTAACAAAGAACTGCTATTCCTACTCCCATATCTTTGCCTGAGAGCCCCTTAATTTCAAAATTGTAATAATTCAGAGGGAGGGGGATTACATTTTCCATTTCAGGGGAGGCTCCTGCCTTCCTTAGCAGACACCTGTCTTTGCAAACTGCAACACTCAAAGAGCCCCTCACCAGCTCTGTGGACTGTCCCCACGGTCCCCTGGCAGTGCCTGACTTGGCAGGTTCCAGTCCCTGTGCCAGGCTCCAGCAGGTCCTACCCCCATCATGCCCTGCCAGCCTCGCCCCTGCCTCTCAGCACAACCTCATTTATGGAATTTAGATTTTCATAGGCAATATTCCATTAGATTAAAAAAAGCCATCTCCACATTGCTCACATGTCTGTGGCTCCTGTTCCTCACCAGCCCCTGTGCTGCTCTTCCCAAAAAGGCTCAGAGCCCACAAAACCCCACATGACCATTAAGCACGAGGTTCCAGGATCCATCTCTGAGATGGAACTGGGATCAATTTCTGTTGATCCTGGATCTCCCTGGGTGGCCACCACTTCAGAAGAGGTTCCTTGTTCCCTTCTCTCCCATGTGCAGCCCAAAGGATGCCTGGGAATCCATCGCGGGGAGTCCATCCTGGTTTTCCAGCCTCAGGCGTGGAACACACAACCTCCTTGGCACTGCCTGGGTGTCCCACCCAGCCCGAATGCTGTGTTTGCCTTCCCCATGGAGCTGGAATTCAGGGGCTGGATCCCAGGGGCTGGGAGCACCCTGGCAGCATCCCAAGCTAGATGTTGAGCCCTGTGGTTTAAAACAGACCAGGTAGAAATGAGGAAAAGTGGGATGAGGATAAAATGGAGATTTCCAGCTCTGCCACAGGCTGGACTGAGGGAGTCTGAGCTGGAAGAATGGGAAGCACCCCTCCATGGATGGCCAAGGACAGGAGTGGAGCACCAGCACAAGCTTTGTTCTCTTAGCCCTTTCTCAGGGCTGAAAGGAATCCAGGAATACATTGAAAATCCGGGGAGCAGTCAGAAAACTGGAACAGGAGCTGGGAATTTCCTGAGGTCACTTTTAAACCCTTTAAAAATTCATCAAATGAAGTGACAGTGTTAAAGATGCTTCTCCCTGGGCACAGCAATGTTTGAACATCTAAAGCAAAGAAGAGCAGGGACTTTGGAGGAAATGATCCTGTTTTCCCCAGGACTGAGGCACTGCCATGGTCCTCAGAGGGAGGCTGTGTGATCCAGCTGGATCCAAAGGACAGCAGAGCAAACAGAGCCCTGGTGTCACCTGGGAAACTCCTGGGATATCTGATCCTCCATTGAAACATAAACTTTAAGGGATTTAGAGATTTTAGAGGAGCTAAGATTTTAGTTAGAGATAAGCCTTACTAGAGTTAATTAAAATAAATGAGTAGGCCTTGATGAAGTTAAGAGTTAGTAGTTAACTAATAATTGATTACTTGCCAACACAATGTTTAGTTAGCTGGGTTTATAATGAAGAATATAGAAACTGACAAACAGCTTTTAGGAACATAAGACAATTGTGGGCCTTCTCTGTTCTGAAACCCATTGAAGACAGGGAATGGGAGTTCTACCAAGGTTCATTTCTCCTATTTGCATTGAAAAGGTAGAAAGGTCAGAATGAGGAAGACTTCATTTACTTCCTCATTTTGGGACCCCTCCCCATGAAAGGGACCACCGACCCATTTCAAGGAACAAACTACGCATGCTTAATAGCTTTGGGAATGATTAGCATACGAAGTGAGGAATGGGATGTACTAAATGATGAATATGTATTTGTATTTTGGGTATTCAATTCTTGTGTGGATAAAAGGACTCTGTAATCATTTGAAAGGTGCAGTGTGTATTTGGGAGCTATCCCACACGCTGCCCGGCGTCGCAATGAACATACACTGTCTAACTTTAAACTGTTAGAGAGTTTTTGTCCGTGTCAGTTGGATATTGGTGCTAGATCAATATCCATATTTCTTTAACAAATCACCGTGAGGCACCAGCCAGGGGACACCACCAGCCTCCCAAAGAGGCTCCATTGCTATTTCTGGTCCTTTTCCATGGTGCTGTCCACGCTTCCCTCTCTCTCTAAGGAGGCTGTGACAGCTGAGGGTCATGGTTAGGCCTAGCTTAACCTCTGGCATGGGAGAGGCTGAGCTGGACTAAATCCCCATGGTTGCTTTGAAGCCAGCCCAGTTCAGGGAAGACAAAATCTGTGTGCTGGGAAGAGTCACTTTGTCCCTTGTCACCTGCATTCCCTGCTGCTAACAATAGCTTTAAAGATTTTTTTTTCTTCTTTTTTTAATTTACTTTGTGCACAAACTTGGCACCTCGAGTGCAATCTGAGCCCGAGCTGCCCATGGCAGAGCCTGCAGGGCTCCAAGAGCTCCTCTTGGCTCGGGAGGATGCAGAGCTCAGCAAGGTGTGAAGGGGAAGCTGCAGATATCAACTGCCCAGCTCTGGTTAATCAGGCTCAGCTCAGGGGTGTGAAGAGAGCCAGGGCTGAGAGCAGGCTCAGGCTCGTTCTGTATTACAAACCAAGAGAAGTGGCCTTGGAAGGACCCTTGGCATGGGGAAAAATAAAGTCTGGTTCTTTCAAAAGAAGGCCCTAAAATAGATCCTAGATCCTCCCAGGGAGGCCAGTCCTGCAGGAAGTCTGTGATTGCTGATTGATCCCAGTCTTTATTGATCTCAGAGCCCAAACTCCAGGGAGGCACATTGGGATATTTATAAACGGGAGCAAGAGCAGAGGGCACTGCACAGGGCGCTGAACGTTCTGGGCAGGGTTGGGGAGCCAGAGTTGCTCAGGCTGGGCTGAGAGGGCAGTGAGCCCTAAAGCTCCCTCTGAGAGCTTTTCTGGGACACAGGAGGGCTCCCCCTTTCCTGGGTGGTTATCAGAGGTTAGACCCGGCTTTTCCACACATATTTTCAGCAAACGACTCCCGACAAATTGCACCTTTCACAAGGATTTATGGACTGCAAACACGAGATTTGAACCCACACACGTGAGATTCACTGAACATCTGCTGCTGGGGATCCAGGTAAAATCCAAACCCACCTCCAGGGACCGTTCCCAGTCCAGACCCATCACATCCCCATGTGCCCTCGGCACACCTTCATGCCATTTGGGCTCCATCTGATCATTTCTAAGCCTAAGAAAATGTTCCTCTAATTCAGGCAGGAAATGCCGACCTGGCACACCTGGCTTGGGATACCAACAACAAAGCACCTCATGGTGATCGCTGGGTAAAAAAGTCTTTACAAACAGATCATTCTCAGCATTCAAAGATGTAACTGGGAAGAAAAAAAAATCCTCTGCAAGGCAGAAAACAAGATCTGAGTGACAACCTCATGTAATGTACGGCACCTCAGGAGCCACAAACTTCCACCCTCAAGAGCTACAAAGCACTTGGAGCTTCAGAAGGTTTTGTGCTGGGTTTTTTTCCCACCTTCTGCAGTAAATTCGAAATCAAAAAGCAGAGGAAGGGCACTTGAAAAGACACCACATCTCAAAACAACTGCTGCTGCTTTGAATTCCGGCAGGGGAGAGCTGAGGGTGCCAGGTCAGGTATAAAATCCAGCATTTCTGTCTGGGAGCTCCCTGTGAGAGCACAGACAGAGAAATCAGTTTGTTATTTTTGAACCGTGGCCGTGGCTGGGGCTGATCCCCAGCTCGAAGTGCCGGGAGGAGAGGACTGCGAGGACCTGATAACTCCGTGTCTGTCCCCAGGGCAAGAGCAGCACTCCCAAGGGGATAAAGAGCCTTTCCACTGCAAACAGGCTTAAAGTGCCCCACTAAAGAACCAGCAGCGCTGACTCGCCAATGTTCTCCTCACCCAAGCTCCGCTCAGCTCCCAAACTCATCCTCGCCTTCTGCAGACAGAAATCCCCAGATTTTTGCTGCCCTCTTCCACTTTCTGTCACTGCTGCTGCCCCCGGTTGTGTTTAACCAAGATTAGTAAAAAAATTTCCATCTTCCAGGTTTGGAAAGCCTCTGGGTTGATGGTATAAAGTAAAAAAAAAGAAAGCCAGCAATGCAACAAAAATCTTTAATCTCTGCTCCCCTCTAATAATTCACCTGGAAACATGGAAAAAATCAGTTTGGGAATGAAAGTTTTATCCCTAGGGAGGCCCAGCCTCCCATTCCCTCCTGTGGGACAGAACACCTGGGACAGCCACGGTGTCCATCACACAGGGGTCCCCAAAACAAGCCTCTTTCAGGTGACAAGGATTTAGGAGAGGAAACCAAGGCTACAGGTTTCAAAGCAGGCTACAAAAACCTCTCAAATCTCCAGGCAGAAGGGAAGCTGAAGGAACCTGCACATTGGGAATTGAGGCAGACTTCTCTCCCTAAGTAAACTAAAGAAAGACTGTTCTAAAAATAGTAAACTAATTAAAAGTTTTATTTCTTTACATTAGGTTTTATTTCTTTACATTATCAATGAAAATTTCTTTATGTTATCAATAAAAAATTGTAAGAAGTGTTCTAAACACTTTGTTCTAATTCTTATTACTCTTTTATTACTCTTCCTTTTAGTTACTACTAATACATTTTTCTTTATACCCTTTTAAAGTTTTAAACCTACTTTACCTTTTCCCTAATCCTACCTACCAACAAAAAGTAAATACACTAGTAATAGTGATTAGCCAACACTAAACCCACCACACTCATTAGTACATCAACCAAAAAACCCTCAAAATTAGCAAAACCTCAAATTAACAAACCAAAACCACTACACATGGCAAAGCTGATCAGCCTCCGGAACAAACATCCCAGGAGGGACACAGGGACTGTTGTGTGACATGGGGGGACGTGTCCTGTGTGACCAGGGTGGACATGTCCTGTGTGACCAGGGGGGACACACCTGCCTGGCCAGGAGGGACATGTCCAGCCTGTCCCCAGGCCCTGGTGCCTTGCTGGAAGACGTTGGTGGAGGTAAAGGGTGAAAATCTGGGGCTGTTGATAGATTGTTTCCCACACTGGAGCCTCTGAGCTCCTTCTGGGCCCCAAAAGCCAGGGGGAGCCGCCCTGGAGGGAGGCTGCTGCAGCTGCTGGAGCTGCCAGGTCCCACAGCATTCCAGACCACCTGCAGCCCCATTTCCCTGCCCAGCCCATCCTGCTTGTGCTGCAAGGGGAGCCAGGAGCACCCTGTGCCCACCAGGGATCCCTGCAGCATGGACAGGGGGCTCCTCCTGGCCCCCTGCCCAGAAATCAGCTTCTCCAGAAGTCAGGATGGATAAAGCCAGGTGGAGCAGGTTCACCTGAGCACCCAGGGCAGCTCAGGGGTGCCAGAGAGGCTTTGGGGCATCACCCACCCCTGCCCAGCCCCACAGTCCTGGCTGCTCACACACAAAAAGATCCCAATTCTCTTTCTCTGGAATACTCAGCTCTTTTTTTTTTTTTTTTTTTTTTTTTTTTTTTTTTTTTTTTTTTTTTTTTTTTTTTTTTTCCCTGAGTACAACACGAGATCACTCAGAATTAAATTATGGGAACAAGGTCCTTGTTGACAGCAAGAAAAAAAATATCCCAGAGCTTTGAGCTGAGGAGCACATCAAAGCAGGGAGGAAATGTCACCCCCACCCCCCATAACCCATCCCTAACACATTTCCCTGCTCTGTTGAACCCTTTTCTCCTCCGCTCACAGCTGCTGAGTGTTTGCTCATTGAGCCTGGCCGGAGGGGACTTTTCTGAGCTTCTGTTCATTCCCTCCAGTCCAGTTCCCTCCCCTGGCCAGGCATAAATCAGCCCTGGAGACACGAGCAGCAGCGATTCCTGGCACCCCCAGCACCCTGGTTCACAAAACAATACACAATGGGTTATTCAGAGCATACCCTGCGTCACACACCAGTAATTACAAACATGAAATCTATCAAATAATGACAATTAACAGTGGATCTGACAGAATAACACACTCCAAATAGCCTGGTGGTTGATTACATCTTATTAATGAAATGCCAAAACATTGAGGGCTCTTAGCAGGACAATTAATTGCTCCCAATAAATCTGACTTCTGCCAGACCTCGTCTTTAAAGGAGGCTTTGGGACATCTGGTGAGGGTTATTTTTTAAAGCAATGGCTGATGGTTCCTACAGAAAATTCCCTGGGAGCTGGGAGGACTGGAGCCACCAACACACAGAAGTTAGCAGAAGAGAATTAGAGATGAGGGCAACCCCAACAGTGGAATAATTTTATATAAACTGGGGTGGATTGTGGTGTAAGATTCCAACCAAGATCCACTCCCACCACTTCGCCTGCAAACATCCAGGGCCAGCAGCTTCCTTGGAAAAGTGTCCTCAGACACAATGGCCCAGATTTGAGGGGATCCAAAGAGGATCCCAGGCTGCTGGGAGAGGGTGAGCAGACCCAAAGGGAGACCTGTCCCAACCAGAGGTGTCCAGAGCCACCAGGCTGGCTGTCACTAATGCCAGGATGGGCTGTGGTGACAAAGGGTGCAGGGACTGTTGTGCCAATGGCTCCACTCCTGCAGACACTGGGAATGCCAGCTGCCTTGGACACATGGGACTTGCAGCACTGCTGCCAAAGGTGGTCTGTGTCTGTCTGTCCATCCATCCATCCATCCATCCATCCATCCATCCATCCATCCATTGTCCATCCATCATCCATCCATCCATCATCCCTCCATCCATCCATCATCCATCCATCCATCCATCATCCATCCATCCATCATCCCTCCATCCATCCATCATCCATCCCTCATCCATCCATCCATCATCCATCCATCATCCATCCATCCATCATCCATCCATCCATCCATCATCCATCCATCCATCATCCCTCCATCCATCCATCCATCATCCATCCATCATCCATCCATCCATCATCCCTCCATCCATCCATCATCCATCCATCCATCCATCCATCATCCATCCATCCATCCCTCCATCCATCCATCATGCATCCATCATCCATCCATCCATCCATCCATCCATCCATCCATCCATCCATCCATCCATCCCTCCATCCATCCATCCATCCATCCATCCATCATCCATCCCTCCATCCATCCATCCATCCATCCATCCATCCATCATCCATCCATCATCCATCCATCCATCATCCATCCATCCATCATCCATCCATCATCCATCCATCCATCCATCCATCCATCCCTCCATCCATCCATCCATCCATCCATCCATCCCTCCATCCATCCATCCATCCATCCATCCCTCCATCCATCCATCATGCATCCATCATCCATCCATCCATCCATCCATCCATCCCTCCATCCATCCATCCATCCATCCATCCATCCATCCATCCATCCATCATCATCCATCCATCATCCATCCATCCATCATCCATCCATCCATCATCCATCCATCCATCATCCATCCATCATCCATCCATCCATCCATCCATCCATCCATCCATCCATCCCTCCATCCATCCATCCATCCATCCATCCATCCATCCATCCATCATCCATCCATCCATCATCCATCCATCCAGCTGTTTAACCCCACCCCCTGCTTGTGGCAGTGATCCCAGTGACCCCACACACAGCAGTCACTGGGATTGGGCCTTTTCCAAGGGCCAAACCCCGGAACTGTGAGGCTGCAAAGCTCTGGGGCACTCCCTGGCTCCAGCCCATGCTGGAGCCCCTCACCATTCCTAATTCCCCGGACACCAGCTCCTACCAGGGAGAGCAGGGTCTGGCTGTGCTGCTTTCCCTGCAAGCTCCTGCTCCTTGGAAGATTCAGTAAAGCTGTTCCAGGAACCCCATGGATCATTTCCTGCTGGAGCACTGTTGAGCTCTTGGGGTGGCACAAATTACAGCATCCTTATTTTTATTTCAGCCTTTATTTGAAGGGAACATACAAGAGAAATCTGATGCTGGCTGGGCCTGAAACCCACAAGTACTCTGTAAACAAGCTCGATTCAGAGATTTCCGTGTTTCTTCCTGAAACGCCAGGAGAACCAGCAGCACTGGATAATTGAAAACAGTTACAGAGACTTAATTTTCTTGTTTTTTTCTGGGATTTGCTCTCAGGCTGGCTGTTCCCAACCTTAATACCTGGCAGGGTTGATCAACTCTTTGGAATCTCATTTGCATAAGGGTTGATGTGCTGAGGAGAAATCACTGCCCTGGAGAGGTCAGGGATATCCAGGGAGAAAAGGAGAGAGGCCATTTCTCCTTGAGTGCTGCTTTTAAAAGGGGTCAGAGCAGAGTCTCTGACCTGAATGAATAAATAGACCCCAAGGAACACTTTACTGTGACATCCTTGGGAGCCTCTGGACACGTCCTCAAACCCTTGGGGACATTTGCTAATTAGCAGCAGAAGCACGTGCAGGTATTCCAGCCCTGCCCATGGGACACTGCCCTTGGGGTCACAGCGTGCCTGGAGGCAGCAGCACTTGCAGCTCCCTGTGCTGGGACAGGCTGGGAGCACCAGCAGGGTTGGAGCACAGCAGGGCTCACCTGGGACGGGTTTTCCTCCTGTTTGCCCAAGGCTTGGCAGGAGGGGTCTCAAGCAGCTGAGCCCTGCACACCCTGAGGGGCAGAGAGCCCCGTTAGGCACCTGCAGCTCTTGAACTCCAGGAGCCTCTGCCCCCTGAGCCCTGTGGGAGCAGGCCCTGGGCAGGAACAGGGCACAGACCCCGGGAATGGGGGCTGGGATGGAGGAAGCCAAGCTGGATTTGTGCAGGAGCCAGCAGAGCCCTTCCCACCCCTGGCTCCTTGGGCTGCCTCACCTTCTGGTTTAACATTCCAGCAGCCAGGAGACAGAGAGCCCAGGGAGATGAGATGCACACAGATGTCCTCTCTGCTGTCACCTGTGCCAGCCACTCTGCAGGACACCCAGTGACCACAGGCAAACCCCACTGCCCGGGCCCTGTTCACATTTTAACCTTCCTGAGCATCCAAAGCCCTGCTGCAGGGAAGGACTTCGGGCAAAGGCACAGGAATACAGGAGGGTGAGGAAAAGGGATGGACCAGAGAGCCCCAAACCAGCTCCTCCACCAGGCATCACTCACTGCTGGGGTTCAGAGATGAACTCACTGGGCCTGTCACCCCACTGGGCAGTGTCCCCACCCCAGGGACAGCCACCAAACCTGCAGAGATGCCAGCATGACAGGGAGTACCAGGCACAGAACAACACAGACCCAGCTCCTCCAGCCAGGTGAAATGACTGGGTAATGCCTGGGAAAGGGAAGTCCAGGAAAGGTCCAGGTCCAAAAAGGAGCCTGGAAGCCTCAGCTAGGGCAGACCCAAGGGCAGGAGAGCAGATGTGAGACACAGACCTGAGGACACTGCAGGATTCAGTGCAGATGTCTGAGGGACAGACCTGAGGACAGGATTCAGTACAGATGTTGCAGGTTTGCTTTTCTCCTGCTGTAAAAATGCAAATGCAAGGATGCCCAGCACGCCTCCACAAGGTGATGTTAAGTTCAAGGAATGAGAGGGCACTTTTAGAACCACCCATTGGATTTCTTTACATCTTCCAGGTCCTGCCCATGGACTCCAGGTTCAACAGACTAAATTCAGACTGTGGCTTTTATTACCACTGCTTAATGTCTTTATTCTGAGAACCATTTTCACATGTTAGTGCTTTTATCGAAGGAGGCTGCAGTTAATTAAAAGCAGACCTACAAACCAGTTTGTTTCTATTGCCCTCTTTTCATGATAGCCCAAGAACTATTGCATAATACCCAGGATTTGAGTTTCTGCCTCACACTTTTAACACTAACCACATTCACAGGTTAAAAACACAATTAAAGCCTCCCCAGCCTGGCAAAGCTCCTCCATATGATCAATTCCCAGTACATCATTAGCTGGGGACTGTATGAACTGAATAAAACTGACTTGGTCTTTTTACACAACATTAAAAAACCCTCTCAGTTCACCTCAGGAAGGCACCTGGCTACAATGAATGCTCTCAGACCCTTCTGACATTCCCAGCATTTTCTGAAAAGGCTCTGCCTGTTTGAATTTGCATCTCCTCATAGATTGCCTGCCATATTTCATCCCAAATCAATAAAAGCTCTATGAGCACAAATCTAAAATGATGGTGGAGGGTATTTCTAGTCCAAGGAGTTTCTCAATGCGCATTTTGCTCAGTTTACCACAACTTTGGAAGACAAAACATGCATGGCGCCATCATTGCATGGGTCAAGCCATGATTTTGCTTAGAAATTCGGACATTTCAAAAGAAATACGACGAGAAAGTTGCATTGCTTTGAACTTACAGGGGCAGCGCTGCGGGAGGCAGAGGGAGCCGCATGGGACCGGCCATTGAAAGGTGTCTGGGCTGGGGCAGGGAAGCCCGGACAAGCAGCCCCCAAAATGCTGTTTCTAAACCCGTCTATAGTTACAGAGCTGCCATGGATGGAAGGGATCGACTGCATCAGCAGAACCCTCCGGCACACCGTGATTGGACAGAACCTGCATGGAAATGGAGCCAGGGAGGGGGGACAAGGAGGCTCAGCCCCGTTCCCCGTACGGCTGAGGCCGGCAGGAAAGAGATTTGGGTTAAATTACCCTTTGTGCCTTTTGCTGTGTTTCGGTTTGGGGTTTTTTCTCCTTGCAAGCCAAGGTCTGCCCTGGGGCTCGATGGCAGAGAGCTGCTCCCGAAGCGCTTTTGTTCCCTGCTGAAATCCCTCTGTTCCCAGGACCAAACCCCTGCCCCACCGGGAACTTAAGGGAAGGCGCTGTGAGAACCAGGCGAGCTCTGCACACTCCCGAGGGATCGAGGAGCAAAACGCAGCTCCTGCAGGACAGACCCTCCCCAGGGGAGAGCCCTGCAGCCCTGACACCCCCTGGGAGCCTCACCCCGAGCAGGACCCGGCTGCGCTCCCTCACTCCCCGGTGGGATTCTGCCCCAGCCGTGCAGACCCCTCCGGGCAGAGCCTTTAGCCACAGGTGCAGTGCAGAGAGGATCTGGCTACAGGTCCAACACATCCTCGGAGCAAACAGCCGAGCATCCACCGAGACTCCCCAAAACTGAAAGGATGAAGCTTCCCCGTCAAACCCTTCCCGGGAACAGAGTCCCACACATGCATTCCGGGGGAAAGGGAGCGTGCAGAGACCCATGGGAAGCCAGCTGGAAAATTCCCTGCTAAAGACACGGCATCGGGAGCTCTTACCTGCTCGGATTTGTATTCCCAGCTAGCAGCACACCTACAGCCCCAGGCTCTCAGGGGGCATCGCGGGGGTGCGGATTGCTGCAGGTCATGGGTGTGTACAGCCAGAAGCAAAAAAAAAACGACCCAAAACAACCCCCCCAAAATCCCCCAAAAGCCACAACATGACCCGAATGAGATCCCTGCAACGGCTGTCTCGTTACAAGCAAGATGAGATGAAGGAGGGGTTTTTACTTGCTCTGAGGCATCATATGGAGCTTAATCACAGCAGTTACGTATTGGGTTCTTTTGGCCTTCAATCAAGTGTGTCATTTCGGTGGCAGCTGCCTACGTGATGCTAGCTAGCACCCTGGGCTCCGGTCCTGTGCCAGTGCTGGCCTTGTGCAGCTATTCTACAGCTCAACAACGGGCAAATTCCATTTCCCAGGCTGCGGGGATATCCTCCTGTAGCCCAGCGAGCCCTTGGAGGCACCCAGGATCACACACACCTCTCCTCCGGTACCCAGAACCCGGGGAGCCGCTCCCACCGCGGCGCCCGTCCCGCTCTCATCTCCCGGCGCAGCCCATCCGTATCCCGAAGACTTCCAAAGCCACCGGGAGGGGACACAGCTCGCCAGGCGCCCCGCGGACGAGCGCGGCACGGCGCTAAGGGGGAGGCAGCTGCTCCACGGAAAACAGCAAAACTTGGTGGGTGGGAAAGGTCTGGGGAGCTGCTGAGGAACCGCGGAACGGCTCGGCCAGGACCCGGCACAGCCCGGGGGCTCAGCCCGCCCCGCTGCAGCCCTGGGGCTGCTCGAGGGGGGAAGCAGGAGGCGAGCGCTGCAAATCAGGTGTTGAACCTGGTGACTGAATCAGCTTAAATCAGCCGGGGCCGGGCTCATCACGGCTCCGAGCACGCAGCGGGGGTCGGGCGCGACTCTGCTCGGGATCATTCTGGTTGCCGACAGCGGCATCAGGAGGTGTTCGGGGCCGAATTCCTCCGTCAAGTGCATTTGTTGTGTTTGACAGATTCATAAGGACCCATCCATTCAAACAGATGGCGGATGCTCCCTCTGCTCCGGGATCTGGGATCTCCACCCGTGTCCGACTCCTCGAGAGCAGGACACCGCATAGACACCGAGCTCTCATTACATCACCCGCTACGGACGAGCAGGGGGCCAGGAAACGAATAAACCAGGTTTTCTGGGCAGCCAAAGTGCTGTTGTGCCGCTCCATGGCAACTCCACAAACACGCGTGTGGAGCGCCCACAGGCGCACACCGCCGGCAAAGGGGCACGGCCGCGGATCCGGGTACCGAGGGGAGGGGATGAGCATCCCGAGCATCCCCCCCCCGCCCCCGCGCACCCCACGGCCTCCAGAGGTCCCCCCGCGGGGATCGCTCGGCTGCCGGCCCGTCTGAGCCGGCTGGCAGCGTTGGCTGAAGCCCCAACAGGTTCCCGGTGGAGCCGCGGTGCCCCCGAGCCGGGGAGGGGACGGCGCTGCCTTCGCGCAGCCGGCTCCCTCCGAGCCCTCCCCTCCGTCCCCGCCCGGCCGGGGGGCAGCCCGAGCTCCCCATCCTTCGCCACCTCCTCACTCACCTCTCCACCAGCCGGCTCCTCCGCCACAGGTTTGCTTGGCTCCACTGTCCCCCCCCGCCCCTCCAGATCGCTCCCAGACGAGTTATTCAGAGAAGGATGGAGGGAGGAGGCACACAGAGATCTGGGCGGTGGGGATGGCGGAGAGAGAGAAAAAAATAATATATATTTAAAAAAAAAAAAAAAAAGCGAAGGGATGAAATCAAATCAAAGAAGCGAAGAACTGGAGTGAAAGGAGGCGATGCTGGAGGAGGAGAGCGGCGCGGCGCGGCAGCCCCGGCTCAGCGCCCCATGGCCCCGCAGCCCCGAGCGCAGCCCGAGCCCCGCCGCGCCGCGCCGCGCTCCCCCGGCCCGGCCAGGGACCACCCTCCGCCGCCAGCCCTGCGGCGCGGCCCCCGCTAACCCCTTCCTCGCCGTGCCGCCCCTTCCTCCCCATCCTCCGGCCCAGCCGCGGGTGCTGCGCGCAGGGAGCGGCTCCGGCCCCGCCGGCCCAGCCCCGGGAAGGGCAGAGCCCCGACAGATGCAGCGCCGGGAGGGACCCGCTCCTGTGGGGCCGAGCCCCTCGGAAAGTCGCGTCTCCAGGTCTCCTTTTGGCAGGGAGCAGCGTTAAGCCGCCCGTTCCTTTTTTAGAAGCACAGAATAGTTGGTTGGAAAAGACCTCCAGGGTTCAAGTCCAGCCATTGCCCCGGCACTGCCAAGCCCATCCCTGACCCCTGTCCCCAAGTGCCACATCCTTCCCTCTAGGGACGTGGACTCCACCACCTCCCTGGGCAGCTCCTTGCAGTTCCTGACCACCCTCTCCATGGAGGAATTTCCCCAATATCCACTCAAACCTCCCCTGGCCCAGCCTGAGGCCGTTCCCTCTCCTCCTGTCCCTGTTCCCTGGGAGCAGAGCCCGACCCCCCCGGCTGTCCCCTCCTGTCAGGAGTTGTGCAGAGCCACAAGGTCCCCCCTGAGCCTCCTTTTCTCCAGGCTGAGCCCCTTTCCAGCTGCCTCAGCCACTCCTGGGGCTCCAGCCCCTCCCCAGCTCCGTTCCCTGCCCTGGACACACTCCAGCCCCTCAGGGTCTGTCTTGTGAGAGGCCCAAAATTGCCCCCAGGACTGGAGGTCCCCCAGCAGTGCCAACACAGGGGGCAATTGCTGCCCTCACTGCCCTGATCCTGCTGGCCACACCATTGCTGATATTGGCCGGAATAGCCTTGGACTTTTTGGCCAGCAGCAGTGGAGGAGAAGAATCCACACCTGCAGGTGTGTCCTGTGCTCTGTGTGCACAAACTGTGCTCCTCCCTGCAGCCAGGGCCCGGCCTGCCCGGCCCCACTGGCAGGGCCGCATCAGCAATCCAAGGGGCCTGCGTTTCTGCCCTGGGAAGGGGGAAGTGCCAGCAGGAGTGCCCTTCTCCCAGCCAAATCTCCCCCCTTTCCTGCTGCAGTCACCTTCAGCTGGTACCAGCACTCGCTGGAGCTCGCTTGGCTCCCCAGCTCCTGTTGGATGCTCCTGAGGCACACAGTCCTTGGATCACTGCCTGGCACCAGCACAGCCCCTGACCTCTGGGGACAGCTGGGCAAGGACACTTCCAGCAGGGGAAGTTTGACTGAAACCAATTTGGGCTGAAAACAAGCAGAGATGTTGTGCAGTGACAGCAGCTGACTGCAGGAGAGGCTCTGATGGGAGCCCAACACAGCTCAAACTGCCTCAACTGGATCTGGAAAACAGCCTGGAGAGACACCTGTCATCTCCAGCAACACTCCCACAGCCGTGTGCACATCAAACAAAGCCTGCAGAGTGTTGATTTTAGGGCTCAAAGGTGTTTAATTCACATCTTGTCTCCCTTGTACTTTTCTGATGTAAAATCCTTCCTGTATCCTTCCCTTCAGCCTCATGGGTCATCGTGTTCCCCACACTGGGATTTATTGGGATCAGAAGGAACATGATCTGCAGCTCAGGACCCGGGGGCAGAGGGATTTTGGGTCTCTTCTCCCTGTGCAGATAAACCCCATATAACCCCCATCTTCACCAATATTCAACTCATTTTGCTCCAGCTCAGCTGTCCTGCCCCAGGGGGGGATTTTTGCATCCCACTGCCCCTCTCTCACTGCCTGGACATTGCCTGCACGGAGATTCAGGGATTATAAACCATCAGGGCTGGGCTACATACCAGAGTTTTACCATTTTTATGAAGTCATTGGCATTCGGTGAGAAGACAATCCCTGCTCCAGGAGCAAGGCCCTCAGCACCAGCGGACGAAGGTGAGTGATGGCACCATCAGAATGAGATGCAGATGAATCTCATCCTTTTACTTTTCATTCCTATTTTTTTTCCCATTGATCCATGAGAAAACTTTCACCTGCAAGCTCCCTCATCTCCATCTGGGCTGCCTATGTGAGTAAATGGGGGCAAACATCCTCATTTGGGAGAGTTATTCCCTGCCTTTAGGTAATTTCCTTTCCTTCAGCTCTGGAAAGCATTAACCAAAAAGGTCCCAACCTTCATGGCTGAAAGCAGTAGCTGGAAAATCTATTAGGCCGAAATATTTATTATGAAAAATTCTGAAAGGACCGAGTCCTCCTTAATCCCCAAATGGATCCAGAATATCTCCAGATTGTGTCCACATCAATAGGAGCAGCCCATGGCTCTTTTCCCTTTTTTCTTTGTTACAGTACAGAGCTGATCACTCCAAACCCTCTGGTTTTCAGCTTCTCCTGGGGCTGGGGGGGAGCTGGGATGGAGCTCTCCAGAAGGATGGAGCTTCCTTGGGAATCAGCCCCGGGATGTTTGGAATACACTCCTGGAAATGATGGAGCAGAGTGGATAAAATCCTAACGTGACACAGCGAGTGATGGCAGCAGGGCAGGCTGTTGTCACTGCCTGGGGACACTGCGGGGCCGCCACTCCCACAAGGAGTGACCAGCACCTGCTGTAATTCCCCTCTGGGGGATGAATGAATGAACTGAGCTGTTCACTCCAGGCAGGCTCCTTCCGTGGGAGCTCGTGGGGAGCTGCTCAGCAAAGCCACCGGTGCAGGGCAGGGTCTTGGTTTGGGGTCCGGAGCCCCGTGAGGGGCGAGGGCAGCGTGGACTCAGCAGCAATAAATTGGGTGTCCAAGGGGAGGCAGAGCAAGCCAGGCTATGGCTCCGGGAGAGCTGCGTGGCTTTCAAAGATCCCTTTTAGCCAGATGTGAGGCCTGGAGGGCCAAACTTCGAGGTCCTTCAGAGAAGAAAGTCCTGATGGGATTAAAAAGCTTTGCTCCGTTAGGGATGACCCTCTGGAATGAAAAGCCCAGAGAATCAGGAAGGTCCTTGGAGGGGGGAGGTCTGCAATCCTTCCTTCCCCACAGTGCTCAGAGGGGGCTCTGCCCACTCCAATTTAGAATGTCCTGGGCAACACCCACTGTCCCCTCCCCGGGGAGGGCTCAGGAGCCTTTCCCAGCCTCATGGCTCTCGAGTGGGAGAGGTTTTCCAACCCCCAGCCCACATTTTCAGCATTGCTTAATTCCACCCCATTATTTCTGATGAAACACTTGGGGAAGGAGTACAATTGCTCCCTAGCCTGAATTTTCATATTTTAATGGTGCTTAATTATTCCAGGAGAAACTTTTATACTTCCTTTTCCTCCACCTCGTTTCTGCACTGGATGCTTTCTCCTGGAGTTTAATTAGCACATTTCAGAATGGAATATTGAGATTAAATCACTGCTGGGCGAGCTCTGCTCCAGGATTCATGATCCTTGTGCAGAGCTTTTATTGGAGCTGCCAGCTCAGGCTATGGATTTATGCATCCAAGGGTTCTTTGGGCTGGGAGCGAGCCAGTGGTGCCGCAGCAGGCGGGGGACACGGGCCAGGCTGCCAGCCTTGGTCCCCCGCTGCAGCCACAAAAAGGATGGACAAGGGTGCTGGGGGTGATGCGAGGGTGGTGAGGCCCTGGCACAGAGCACCTGGGGCTGTCTCAGCCCTGGCAGTGCCCAAGGCCAGGTTGGATGGGGCTTGGAGCACCCTGGGACAGTGGGAGGTGTCCCCATGGTAGGGGTGGCACTGGATCCCTTTCAAGTCCCTTCCATCCACCCTGGGATTCCTCCTGGGCAGAAGGGACACCCTGCAGGCCCCGAGGAGGGCACCCCACACCCCAGCAGCAGGGCTGGCACAACGGTACCCCAGCCCCAGCATCTGTGGGATCCATGGGCTCATTGCAGCCTCTCCCAGAGCCTGGGGCTGGCTACAAACATCAGATGTAGGCACAGCTTTGGCACCAGGCCAGCCCCTTTCCTGCTGCCTCAAATGCCAGCATTTTGATTCAAGCTCATCTGCAAATGCTAAAAAAGCTGCAGCTTTGCAACAGAGTCCACCCTGGTGGAGCTCATTGAACGGAGACCTCGAGGGAGGGGGAAGATCCCAAACCTTCCATTGTGTTATCTCACCCAGCTAAAGGCACAGACATGCAGTGACACCCACAGAGATCTTCTCCCAGCTGAGACTCCAAACACTTGTGGCTTCTTGGGGCCAGCAAACCCTCCGTGGATGGGAATTCTTGTTTACAGCCCTTGCAGGAAGGCTCCTCATCCTGGGAGCTCGTGGGGGGGGGGATTATCCCAAAAACTCCCAGCAATTCCCCCGTGGGAGAGAACAGCACCTCCTGTTTGTGCTGCTGGGCAGGCTGGCTTTTCTCTCGTCACTCAGAGCAGCTCTGGCACGGAGTGGAGCACAACTGGGTGAGGTTTCACCCTTCAGAGCCCACGGGACTCAGCTGAGGGCCTGCGAAGGGCAGAGCCCCAGCCCAGCCCCAAACCAGGGAGGAATTTCAGCAGCCAGAGCTGGGAGGGCTCTGTGGGGTTTGTTTTGCTCTTCGAAAGATAGCCCTGTAATTTAGTGACTCATCCATTCTCCAGCCTTTGTTGCTTTTCATTTTCAACATCTTTAAGCTGTTTGTGGAGAATGTGCTTATTTTTAGACTTCCCATCAGGGAGAGGCATCTGAGCTGGTTCTGAGGAAAGAGCTCCATTGAGGCTTTGGTGTCTGGGGTGTTAATGGGCGAATTTCCTGCTGGGGAGAGATATCCTTCCCTTCCCTTCCCTCGGGGCACTGGGATTGTCAGGCTGTGCCCTGGAGGGTCTCTCAGGGTGGCCAAGCTCTGAGCTCCTGGAGGGAGGAGGAGGATGGATACAAGGAAAACCAACAAATGTTTGGGTATCAGGAATAAATGGGAGCCTCAGGATCTCAAATAATCCTTATCACGCCTGCAAATCTCTGTCCATGGTCCAGAAATTCTCTGTCCTATGGCACAGGCTGGCAGCAGAAGGGCAAAGGGGTAGAGCAGCCCTCAGCCAAGAACAACCCCCCATTTCCTTCCACTGCAGCAAATCATGAGGAGTATTTCTGCTTAATTCAGTTTTTTTTTTAAGCAATGTTTTTATTTGAAAAAAATAAGTTAATTTTTTTCCCAGAAAATTGACAAAACAGAAGATGCTTTTTGAGTTAATGAATAGGTTTGGGGTTGAGTTGGTTTGTGAAGTCTGACACCTCCTCCTTTTGGTTTGCAGCTCCAAATTCTTGTGGGGAGCTTTAAAATGAAAGGAAATTTCAAAATGAAAATTGGCTCTGTAGCACTCTGAGCCAGGAAAAAAAAAAAGGAAAAAAAAAAACCCAATCCTGCCTGCTTCTTTTTTTTTTCTTTTTTTTTTTCTTTTTTTTTTCTTTTTTTTTTTTTTTTTTAATTTAATTAAGTCAATGGAGAACGGAAAGGCCTCAAATGAAAACCATGCTGGCCCCAAACGTCTCCAAGGCTCCAGATGTGAATTCCTGCACCTTCTGCTGGCGAGCACATCCTGGCTGTCCTCCAGCACTCGGGGCACAGCCCCTGCTCAGGAACGAGAGCAGAGACCCAGGGATGCCCCGGAAAAGGTCAGGAGGTGGCTCCAGTCCATCCCTGGAATATGGGATCATCCAGACCTGAGCTGAGCTCTCAGGGCACATCCTATGGACTCCGCCTTGCCCCACGGAGCTATTTGGGGTTTGCCATCCTGTGCCACGCCCTGTCCCCGTGTGTCCCTCGGTGCCCCAAACCAGGCTCAGCCTCAGCACAGCCCCAGAGGCAGCGCCGAGGACCTGCTCCCCCAGCCAGCCCCGGGCAGGGCTCCTTGGCCAGCTCCAGGGAGCCTTTCCAGGCCACGCGTGTGATTGCACTGAGAGCCCAGCGCTAATGGATGGCTGGAAGTGCTCCACGGCCCCTGGCTGTCCCCTGCCCGGTGTCACCGGCAGGGCAGGGCCCTTCTGCTCTGCATTCCCCAGCAGCAGCCCCGGAGCAGCTCTGGAGGCTCCTGGCCGTGTTTTACCTGCTAACACAGACACAGGACCCAAAGCTGCTCAGCCACAAGCCAGAGCTCTCTGCTCTGCTGTTTCCACCCCACGGCCTCGTGGTGGCACAAAGGACTTCCCTGGAGGAGCTGCCCCCACCTCCCCACCTCGTGTTCCCAAGGTACTGCACCTTCTCTTTCCATTTCCTTAAATCATGGAATCAGAAATCCCAGAATGGGTTGGGTGGGGTTGGGAGGGACCTTAAAGCCCACCCAGTGCCAGCCCTGCCATGGCAGGGACACCTCCCACTGTCCCAGGCTGCTCCAAGCCCCAGTGTCCAACCTGGCCTTGGGCACTGCCAGGGATCCAGGGGCAGCCACAGCTGCTCTGGGCACCCTGTGCCAGGGCCTTACAGGGGAGAATTCCCTCCCAATATCCCATCCATCCATCCATCCATCCATCCATCCATCCATCCATCCATCCATCCATCCATCCCTGCCCTCTGGCAGTTAAAACCATTCCCTTTGTCCATGCAAAGCTCAAGGATGGTTTTTTATTGTATCTAAAACTTTCCATGAACCGCAGGGAAACCTCCAGGGGGGTTTTGGGTGAACCCCAGAGGGGCAGCCCAAGCTCTGGCTGAAGGCCCTGATGGAGCAGGTGGGGAGCACACCTGAAACACAGGAGAGCTGCATTCCCTGGGGGGCTCAGGAACTGCCCCCCTGGAGGAGCTGGCTCAGGGAACACGAGGCAGGAGGGTCGATGTGCCCAGGCTGGGAGGGACGGTGACAATACGATGGGTTTGTGCCTTTATTTACCATGCCAGATGCCCCAGCTCTCCAGCCACCGCCCGAGCCATCAGCTGGGAGCACCTGTCCCAGGAGGGAGGCGTTTCCCAGTGCCAGAGCAGGACTGGAGACAATCCGGCCGAGTTAATCACTGAGTGCTTGGGCTCAGAAATGCAGTGGCTTAAGAGAAAATCTCACTGTATTTTTTTAAATGAAAGCCTTTCTGCAATAGATTCAACCCAGAAAAACCCTGCTCAGTCTGTGGATTGCAGTGCAGGTATGAGCCAAATACATGGTGAAAAGGAGATAAACACCGTGTCCTCCTGCATGGCCACAGGAGACAAATTCCCCATTTAGAAAGCCAATAAAAACGTATTTCTTTTAGAACAACTGCTTTCACGGCACATTGTTTCTCTGAGAAAAAGATGTTAGTGACTTTGAACTCCTCCAATGCCATCCAGAACATATTTTTTTCCCCCAAAGTGTTTTGAAAGTAGCAAAAATTACAAAAAAATTAATGACTGTTAACAGCTGAAACAGATGGTCTGCTGTGAGTCCCCACAGCCTCATGCAACTGTGAGTCAAGCCATTTTTCAAAATGGTGAAGAAAGAAAAGTAATAATAAAAAAAATCAATTTCCAAGACTACCAGGCTTTCAAAATTCCACTCGGACTTCCCAGGCGGAGGCAGCAGGAAAGGAAGGGCTGGCTCGGTTGGGACCCAGCCTTGGCTCCAGCCCAGCGTCCTTTTGCCCTGCCGGGAGATGCTCAGGGCTTGTCCGCGCTCGGCAGCGCCTGGGCCGGGGTTGTGCTCCGGGGTCAGAGCCAGGGATCCTCCCCGCCGCGACATTCCCCGCACCCGCCGTGTCCCCACGCCCACCCCGCGAGCAGGAGCGTCCCTCCCTCCCTCCCTGCCAGCGCCGGAAAGGGCCCGGAGAGGAGAAAAGCACTTGCCACGAGGGGAACTCTGGTTGCCTGCTCCGCTGCGGCGGCTCCTCCTTCTCGTCGGGAGACTCATCCCCGCGGCCACCTTCATGCTTGGGCTGCCCCTCTGCCGGCTCCTGGATCAGCCCCATCAGGCAGACGAGTCGGCGGGGCCCGGCCGCTGGGCGAGCTCATCATGGGGCTAGGCGAGCCCGGAGTGCGACTCTGCGGGCGAGGAGCGACACAAACTTCAGCGCACGCACGGCGAGGCTTTATCATTTATTTAAACCCCCGCTCTCAATAATTCATGCCGGGGAGCGGGACGCCAGCGGCAGGAGCGCCGGCACCGAGCGGCCACATCTGGCACAGATGTTCGGTTCCCTATAAAAGCGGGGCTTGCGGGGAATGCGCAGCGCCATGGGAACGCTGCGCTGCGGGACACGGCCCCGCTCCTCCGGGGCACCAGCCGCGGCTCGTGTGCTGCCAAGGCAGAGCTGGCACGGAGCAGAAAGGACAGGGCTGGCTGCAGCTGCAGCCCGGGGCTGGGGGAGCTCACACCCGCAGCTTCCACGGGCGTTCCTTGGAAGCGCTGGCCACATGCTGGAAAGGTTCCTCCACACATCCACGTGGGCTTCCATGAGCCCCCCGGCCAGGAGCCTGCTGCCATCGGGGCCAGCCCGGAGCGCCTCGCTCGGGGTCCCTGCAGCGGCCCCAGTTCTGTGCCAGGAGGTGGCACCGGGCAGGGCTGACCCCAGCCCGTGCTCCCGGGATGCGCCGGGACAAGAGGAGCGCCTTTCATTGCCAGGTGCCACCCCCAGGGTGTCCCCTCAGCGAGTGTCACCTCTCCAGTCGTCACACACAAACCCTCCAAGCCCGACCAACCCCTCTGTGCCGTGTCACCGAGCTCCTGCCGTCCCCACAGGGCCCTGGGGCCACTCCCAGCCCACGGCCACAGCTCCCCTTCCCCTCCCACGGCCCAGCGTGGCCGTGCCAGGGCTCCTCGTGGGCACAGCTCTCCTTCCCCTGTGCGGCCAGGACGGGCCAGCGTGGCCATGGCAGGGCCCCCTGTGGCTCGGACCTGGCTGGGCCCGTCCCCATTCCTTTAGGGACATCACCCGTGAGGCAGGGAGCAATGCTCACAGGCGCGTGGTGTGCTTCAGAGACTGTCCCGTGCAGGGCCAGGAGCTGCACTTCACGATCCTTGCGGATCCTCCCCACTCAGGATATTCCATGAATCTCTGATCCTTCAGCCAGGCTCTCACTGTGCTCTGACAGACTATTTATTTATTGCTGGCCCCGGTGCCCCCAGGTGCCCCACACATGCCCCTCGTTATCCTTCCTGACACCGGCTCCGGGCCAGCCGCGGTCCTGCCGGGCCCCGGGCCGCGCCCCGGCTGTCCCCTCCCTGCTGTCCCCTCCCTGCTGTCCCCTGCCCATCTGTCACTCGCCAGCTGGCCTCGCTCTCCCGTTTTGTGGAAGGTGAATTGAAAGCAATAATTTCTTTGCCTGCAATTGCACAACACCTCAAGCACCTGAGCTTTGACCCAGCCCTCCAAGATGTATTATTATTATTATTATTATTATTATTATTATTATTATTATTACTACCAGCACTGTTATCCCAGGCCTCTGAGAGCATCTTCTTGATACAGTCCTTATGTTTGGGGCTACCTCTTTTATCTCTGTGATTTGCAATGTCTCCTCTGATATCTTAGCTCCACTCTTTGGGTAATACAAACTTGGAGATGACTTTCAGTGCAAATTTTCTTCCCGAGAAGAAATTTTCTTCTTGCTCCTCTTCCTAAATGTGAACCTTGCACTTTACCCTGCCAGCCAACCACTTAATGCCAGTAAGAAATGGACTTTCATTTTCCCTAGATAATGGCTGATCTTGCAGATTGGATAATGAAATAAGTAATGCCATTAGCAGCCCATTAATCAGTGGTGAGCAGTGAATAACACCGAGTGCACAGCTCTCAACTGCTCCTGAAGGACAGAGGAAGGGGAACTGGGCAGAAATGGGGAAATGGGCAGAAATGGGGAAACCACCCAAAATCCAGTCCCCTGCTCCCCACGTTTCTTTTTTACTGCCGAGTGGCTAACAATCAACCCTTTGCCTGGGGGATCCAGCCTTGTGACAGCCTGTCCAGGCGAGCTATCTGTGCTCAGGAGATTCCCTGCACATCCTAAATCCTGCTGAATTCCACACTTAGCAGGAAGTCACTTCCTTCATTTCTGTCCCTGCCTGGTGCAGGATGTGAAAAAAGAGGGAGGAATCCAGGAGGGCCCTTCCCTGCAGCGTCATTAACAGTGGCGGTGGCAGAACATGGCCATGGCCACAGCCGCAGCAGGACCTGTTCCCATCCTCAGGACCTGTTCCCATCCTCAGGACCTGTCCCCATCCTCAGGACCTGTCCCCATGCACAGGACCTGTCCCCATCCTCAGGACCCGTCCCGGTCCCTGGCTGTGCCTAAGTTGTGTTCCCGAGGGTTCCCAGTGCTGGAACAGGGGCTTGCTGCTGTCCTGCCAGCAGGTGAGAAACAGGAGATGCTGGAGCAGATCAGAAATTAAATCTGAGCAGAGTCACCCTGGGAGGGAGCAGCTCCTCCTGGAGTGTGGCTGTCCCGTGCCTCTGGTTTCCGTCTCGCTGTGTTTTCTCCACCCACAGAGAATGTGGCACCTCTGGGCCCGGGTCTCCAATCCCTGCCCAGACACGGCTCTCCCAAGGCCCTGCTCAGCTGCTCTGTGCAGCTGCTGACAGCTCCCCTTCATCTTCCAATTCCAGGATCACTGAGCTTGGAAAAGATCTCCTGGATGAAGTCCCAGCTGTGCCCCATCCCCACCTTGTCCCCAGCCCAGAGTGCTGAGTGCCACCTCCAGCCCTTCCTCGGGCACCTCCAGGGATGGGCACTCCAAACCTCCCTGGGCAGCCTCTGCCAGTGCCTGACCAACCTTTCCATGGGGAAATTCCTGCTGGTGTCCACCCTGAGCCTCCCCTGGCCCAGCCTGAGGCCGTTCCCTCTCCTCCTGTCCCTGTTCCCTGGCAGCAGAGCCCGACCCCCCTGGCTGTCCCCTCCTGTCAGGAGCTGTGCAGAGCCACAAGGTCCCCCCTGAGCCTCCTTTTCTCCAGGCTGAGCCCCTTTCCAGCTGCCTCAGCTGCTCCTGGGGCTCCAGCCCCTCCCCAGCTCCATTCCCTTCCCTGGACATGCTCCAGCCCCTCAGGGTCTTCCTTGGAGCAGCCCAGAACAGGACACAGGACTGGAGGTGCCTCATCCTCGAGGTGTGGCCTCAATATTTATGCCAAGTGCCCCGGCAGGGATTTTAGGAAGAGCTCCACCGTGGGTAAACACCGTCCTGAACTGCTAAGGACCTTTCCCCAGGAGTGCTCATTCTGGGAGAGGGGAAGATCAGGAACAACAACCCTTAAAATATAAATTATCAAAGAGAAGACTGAATGAGACCCTTTTTAACCCCCTCCCCAAGACACCTCCTCTGTCCTCACTCCAGCTTATCTCACAGCACCTCGGTGGCCGCTGTGTCCCTGAAAGGGTTAATTGGGAAGGCATTTTCCGCCCAGCCCCCTCGCTGGCCCGGCACTGCGAGCTCCTGGCCCTGGGTTCCTCTCCTCCTTCTCGCTCTCTGCCAATGGAAGGAACCAGTGTCGGTGGTGACTCACGGAGCCGCGCTCATCCCAGCACATCCCGCCACGGCACTCGGGTGACACTTGTCACCAAAATGTGCTGCTGGGGAGAGGCAGGAGGAGCACAAACACGGGCACGGAGCAAAGGTGGGGCTTGTCCAAACCGGGGGTGACACCGCTTTCTTTTCTCTGAGAATCAGTTCTGCTCAGAGGCAGAGAAACCCAGCTCCAAGTGAAAAGAAAGGTCCTCACATCACTTCTTCCATCAGGCTGACACCTCTTCATCTCAGGGAATTTAACATCTGTTACATAATTCAGGGAACATGTGGTTATTTTCCAGGCTTATTAATAGCCCAAACCCCACAGCTTAAATGGAAATGAGCAGCTGCTCCAGACTTCACCTCTGGAGAAGGGGCTGGGAGCAGGTACTGGGCAGGGCTGGCTGGGGCTCAGGGCTCCCTCACGCCACAGCTTGGACTGATGCTGAGACAGCTGCATTCCCACATTCCCCCAGTGCCTCTTTCCTTTCACATCTCATTTTTCTTTCCAGGAAAGGCAGAGGATGGTGGAGAGGGTCACAGATATGACAGAGGGTTGGGGAAGTGCAGAGAGGAGGGGAGGGAGACAGTGGATCATTGCACCCTTCGTCCCAAAACACTTCCATTAGCAGGTCACCCAGTCACTTCCAAGATGTCCAACAGGGCTTGCAGGCACTTCCATGGTGGGATTTAATCCTGAATGCCTGAGCTGCCCTCTCACTCGAGGAACAGGCTGAGGGAAGGCCCTTGGCACTTGGGCAGAATTTGGGAAGGTCGCCTGTGGCTCTGTTCCTGTGGGGTGGAAGGGCAGTTCCACGAGCACTCCTCTCCACCCCAGAATGGTGCCTTGGATGCTCCCTGGTGTTTCCAGGTGGGATTTGGGCTGGGCAATAGCTAAAGGTGAGGCTGTAGCTGGGACACACAGGCGTGGACAAGATATTTTTGAGACACACAAGCACAGCTCACATCAAGCAAAGGAGAGGCAAAGCCCCCCAGCCACCTCCAGCCCATGCAGGGATGCATTAATGGATCATACAAATGATCTCCTCACTCTCTGATGGTCTCTGCAGAACACGAAGTTCATCTTGACTCAGTCCCAAATCCCTCTGTGGCTTTAATCCAGCACAGAAAACCCAAACCTGACAAACGATGGGGGCTGGGGAGAACCTCCTCATTTCCTGGCAGTCGATAAAAGCCCGGAAAATCTGCCCAGAAGGGGTGAGGCCACCGGAGCCCAGCGGTGCCTGCAGGGAGGAGGAGGAGGTGGCCCTGGGCAGCTCTGAGCCACTCGGGGTGCAGCCACTTGACGGGGAGGAGGGCACCCGTGCCCGAGGGTCAGGTAGGGACTGGGCACAGCAGAGAGCAGGGCTGGAGCTTCAGTGCTCAGAGCTCAGGAGCTGCTCCAGCTCCAGCCCAGGAAATGCCCGAACATCGCTAGGGCAGAGCAGAGCTCACACATCTCATCCCACAGGGAAAAACAGGCAGGAAATTGGGGTTTCTCCACGTTCAGTGAGGATCGGTGATTGACACAGGGCAAAGCCCCCAAAGACACGCTGGGAGCTGGGAGGTGACTCCAGTGCAGGGAAAAGCCTTGGCTCAAGCCCTTCCTTCCAAAGGAGCAGGGAGCTGCCTCCAGGCACCCCATCCCAGCTTCTGCCCCCCTGCTGCACCAAAGCTGAGCCTTGGGACTGCAAATTGCAATTTCCGCGTGGTCAAGAACCACGGGACGCAGACTGTGCCTGGGAGACCTGGGAAGGGGAGCATGGACAGAGCCTGGAGTTGGGCTGGGATTGGGGTTTATCCAGGAATCTCCAGACCCTGCTGCCTTGGTTGTTCCCAGCCCAGGGCTGGGCTCAGCTCTCCACTCTTCCCACTGGAGAGCTTCCCATGCAAACTAAAATGATCTGGTAAACAAAAAAAAATATGTGAACAATTCCTCTAAATCTGAAATCACCAAATCCAATCTGCTTCTGCTGCTCCCAAACTCCTTCCTGACCCAAACCAGGATGGACCATTTTGGCAGAGGAAAGGAGGTGTCAACTTCTGCAGAATTTGACTCAAATCTTTGTTTTTTCCCTCCCTGTAGCCACCTTTTTCATCCCCACCCAGCTGAAAGTTCACACATTTTTACTTTTACAAGCATATTTTCCCTGTTCACCAAGCCATGCTTATCTGACTTCCTGGATCTGTAACAATAATTTCTTATTCTTTCTCCTGTACCTGGGCTGATCCTCTTAGCTTTGCTGGAAGGATTTGGACAAAAATACTATTTTTGACATCCTGGGATTCTTTCACAGAAACTTTCATTCCAGCTGCTATTTTTTGCCTTTATATCCTGTTCCCAAAATCTGCAGGGTGGCAGTTCTGGGGTCAATTTGACTTAAACAATTCAGTTTATTAGCACAAAAACAGAGCCACAGAATATTAGGGAAGGAGTGTGCTGACTACCTAAAAGCTCTTGGAAATTTAGAAATCATCCAATTATGTCTGTTACCCAACAAGAGCTTCACACACTGCTTATAGTCTTCAGAAAAAGCAACTGGCAACGTCAGAAAAATTATAAATTGACAATTCCGAGTGATCGACCTCTTGTTCCTATTGTGCATTTGCCATGGAATGAAAGAAAAACAGGAAAGAGTCTTGCCAAGGTATGGGAAAGAAAAAAACAACAACAAAAATGAACAAGACTTTGTTGGCCGAACTTGCAAAAATTATTCCTGCTCCCTTTCCCCCAACTTCCATCACATAATTGCTGTGTGCTGCAGCAAATTCCCTGGAAATGCTTCTGCTGTGAAGATGGAAGCACCAGTTTGTGCAGAGTGAGAGGCTCCTGGCCTCAAAGCCCCAGCCAGGAATGGAGCACGAGCAGAACCAAAGAGGAACAGGGTTTAGGTCCAAACCCGGCAGGCCTGGCTCTAAGCCAGGCTGCAGCAGGTGTTGGTGAGCATGGCCAGGCTGGATAGCAGGGAAATCAGTGTGGAATGGCAGAGCTGCTCTGGAATGGCAGAGCTGCCCTGGGGAATGGCAGAGCTGCTCTGGAATGGCAGAGCTGCCCTGGGGAAAGGCAGAGCTGCTCTGGAATGGCAGAGCTGCTCTGGGGAAAGGCAGAGCTGCTCTGGAATGGCAGAGCTGCCCTGGGGAATGGCAGAGCTGTTCTGACTCAGAGCTGCAGCCCCTGGGCCAGGGGAGGTGCATACCAGGCTTTGGGCTCTCAGAGATGCCCGGGCTGCAGCTGGGCTTCAGCAGCAGTGTGAGGGCACGGATGTGCTCAGCCAGCCAAGGAGGCCTCCTCCATCCCACCTCCACATCCTGCTCCTGGCTGCAGCATCAGCTCCTGGAAATTCCAGCAGGGAAGCCAAGCTCATCCCCAACCCACGCTCCTGCTCTTCATGGTGGCACTGAGCCAGCAGGAGAGATTCCAGGCTGCAATGTCAGCTAAGGAGGGCAGAGGGGGATCTGCTGCATGGTGGGAATGACCAAAGCAGTGCCCAAGGTGGTCCCAGAGCAGGGAGAGCTCTCCCCGAGGTTCCTGCAGGCTCTGAACTCCGTGAGCAGAGCTGAGTGCTGGTGACACTCTGGAAAAGGGAGAGATTCCACCCGAGCTCTACCCAAAAAGCTTGGCCAGGAGCAGATGAAAACAAAGCTGCAGTGGAGGTGCAGCCAGGAGACAGAGTGGGAACAAAGGTACCTGCAGGAGGCTGGGCTGAAATGGGCTCCCTGGGCAGGGTGTGGGTGAGACCCAGGTGAGGACGCTCAGGGCATCACAGAATCACAGAATGTCCTGTGCTGGAAGGGACCCCCAGGGATCATCCAGTCCAGCTCCTGGCCCTGCACAGACACCCCAACAATCCCAGCCTGGGCATCCCTGGAGCTCCTGGAGCTCTGGCAGCCTCGGGGCCGTGCCCATTCCCTGGGCAGCCTGGGCAGTGCCCAGCACCCTCTGGGAGAAGAGCCTTTCCTAATCTCCAGCCTGAGCCTGCCCTGGCACAGCTCCAGCTGTTCCTATCCCTGTCCCTGTCCCACAGAGCAGAGATCAGTGTCTGCCCCTCCTCTGCCCCTCATGAGGACGATGGAACCGTGATGAGTCTCCCCTCAGTCTCCTCCAGCTGAACATTCCAGTGCCCTCAGCTGCTCCTCTTCCTCTCAAGGCCATTCATTTTCTTCCTGGCCTCCTTTGGATGCTTCCTGTTGGATTCATGGCTTTCCTTAATGGATTCATGGCTTTCCTACATTGTGGTGCCCCAAACATCACATAGCATTCGAGATGAGGCTGGCCCAGCCCAGAGCAGAGCAGGACAATCCCTCCTGGGTGGCCCCAGGACAGGGTCACTGCCCCCAGGGCTCTGACAGCACCAAGGCTTGATCCCAGCCTTTGAAACAAGGGAAGCACTGGGATTCAGATGGTGAATACCTAAAACATTGTCACCTCTCCTGCCATCTCAGAGTGATCCTCTGAAAGTGGCCCTGTGCTACAGAACCTCATTTATGGAGTCTCTGAGGTTGGACAGAACTCCAAGCCCATCCGGTGTGACCAGTGCCCAAGGCCCACCTTGTCCCCAGCCCAGAGCACGAGTGCCAGGTGATTTCAGTGATCCAGGGCTGTTACAGCACAAAGCTCTTGGTGCTCCTGAGGAAATCAGGAACTCCTTTTCCTGGCTGAGGAAAGCAAGTGTAAGGATTTGTAAGAAAAAGGGACACAGTCTCTGCACCTCAGTGTGTGCTCTGTGCCATTGACTGAAGTCACTGCACTTGAATTTACATGTTTTTCTAAACCAGGACTGGGCTGGCAGCTCTTGAGATCTCTAAGATAACTTCTTCTTTGCTGCTGTTGTTCTTCAGCAGCACTTTGAGCTATTGCTTATCAAAAGGGGCCTCATTTTCCCAAATTAAATAAATACTCCATAAAGCATGGGACCCATAAATTAGTCCAATGTGCTTTCAAGCATTCTGGGGTTTTGGTAAACAAAATCTATTCTGTATTTAAACTCTGAAGCTTTACCTCGTGCAATATCAATGTGCAAAAGTTTTAATTTGATTATACATCTTATGAACGGTGCTTTTGTGTGTCCTCCCCCTTTCTCTCCTGTTGAACTTATTTATTTTGAAATAAAAGCCAATCATGGCTCATACAGCACTGCAATTTTCATGAGAATTCTTCTGCAAGCTGCTAGCAAGACATATTTCAGGCTGACCCTGACAACCATTCTCATTTTCCTTCAAACATTTCAATTATTACTTAATTTAGGCCTGCTCGAATAGTCCTGCCACCTCTCATTTGACCACTGTCACAGCAATGCAGGAGTGACTTCAAAATGAAAAGGGGTTTGAAATTGCCATCAATGGGCGAGTGGTGATGGTTAATTATTACTTCACTCAATATTGGTGGGGCCAAAATTCAAATCTGGGGTCAGCCCTGGGCCCCTGAGGACAATGCAGACCCTGAGGGGTTGGAGCGTTTCCAGGGCAGGGAATGGAGCTGGAAAGGGGCTGGAGCCCCAGGAGCAGCTGAGGCAGCTGGAAAGGAGCTCAGCCTGGAGAAAAGGAGGCTCAGGGGGGACCTTGTGGCTCTGCACAGCTCCTGACAGGAGGGGACAGCCGGGGGGGTCGGGCTCTGCTGCCAGGGAACAGGGACAGGAGGAGAGGGAACGGCCTCAGGCTGGGCCAGGGGAGGCTCAGGGTGGATTTTAGGGAAATTCCTTCCTGGAAAGGTGGTCAAGCCCTGGCACAACTGCCCAGGGAGGAGGAGGAGGTGGCCCTGGGCAGCTCTGAGCCACTCGAGGTGCAGCCACTTGACGGGGAGGAGGGCACCCGTGCCCGAGGGTCAGGTAGGGACTGGGCACAGCAGAGAGCAGGGCTGGAGCTTCAGTGCTCAGAGCTCAGGAGCTGCTCCAGCTCCAGCCCAGGAAATGCCCGAACATCGCTAGGGCAGAGCAGAGCTCACACATCTCATCCCACAGGGAAAAACAGGCAGGAAATTGGGGTTTCTCCACGTTCAGTGAGGATCGGTGATTGACACAGGGCAAAGCCCCCAAAGACACGCTGGGAGCTGGGAGGTGACTCCAGTGCAGGGAAAAGCCTTGGCTCAAGCCCTTCCTTCCAAAGGAGCAGGGAGCTGCCTCCAGGCACCCCATCCCAGCTTCTGCCCCGCTGCTGGATCCCCTGCCCTGGGGGTTTAACCCACATGGGTATGTGGCACTTGGGGACATGGGGCAGCACTGGCCTTGGCAGAGCTGGGGAACGATAAAGTACTGTTGGATGGAAAAACATCAATTCTGGAAGCAGAAAACAAACTCTGGCTCTGAGATAGCCAGGAACAATCCAAGGTGTCAGAATTGTTCCTATAACTGCAAATATGAATGCACCATGTATTTATATATATGTAGACATACACATATATATATATATATATATATGTATGTGTGTGTATATATATATATATGTGTGTGTGTGTGTGTATATACACCTGACTATATATATATGTATTGTGGTAAATACATAAATTTTATATTAATTAGAAAAAGGTGTATATGTAGAAACACACACTATACCGATTGTTATATAATTAAAAAATTATATAACATTAAAAAATTGAGAAGCTGCTCGAATAGAAATAAAAAAGGAGAAGTTAAAGGATTAAAATAACTGCTTTAAACTCTCTATTGCAAACCTGGAATAATCACAGACTGATAAAACAACCAGAGGTAAAAGGAAAAAAGGTTGTGCAGCAACCCAGCAGAGCAGGGGAGTTAAAAGGCACTGCTCAAAGTGTATCCAGGGAGGAAAGAGATCCCTGGCTGTGACAAACTGCTCTGACAGGAGCAGTGGGGTCGGCCAAAAAGGGGTCTGAACAACAACTTGCAAAAGGTGACACCACAGCCTGGTCAGAAGCAGAAGGGGAAGGAATTCTGGCAGGGGGTTGTGGAGGATGGGTGAGCACCCAGCACAGCTCAGGAGAGGCTGAAAGGGCCTGGGAATTGTTTGCATTCCTTTTAATTCCAGAGGAGATGGGAAAAGGAGGCAGAAACAAAGATGAACAGTCAGTTTTCATAATGGAAACAACTTCCCACTGCAGCCCCAGAGAGCCCTGTAAAATAGACTCAGTGACGGGGAAATTACCTGGGGACTGGAGGTGTGTGAGTGCAGTGACAACTTTCCTTAATAGCACAGAGTCAAGCAGGATGAGCAAACCCTGAACTGGTGCAACAGCTGCACAAAAATCTTACAAAATCCAGCGTCTGAGGTCTAAAGAGCTGAATTTCAGAGCCAAATCCTGCTCAGGAGAAAAAGTCCCATGGTCTCCCCACCAAATGCTGAGCTCTGGACTCAGCCTTGCTGGCCAGGAAGGAGTCACTGGGGGGATGTGGAGGCTGCTTTTGGAAAGAGCCACAGGAAAATCCGACATGAGAGATTTCTGTCAGAGAAACAGAACAAATTGGAACTGTGCTGCTGCCTGGCTCTGCTGTGCACCTGCAGGATGAGCAAATCCCTGCTCGGAGCACTCGGGAAGGGAGATAACAGAACGAGGAAGAGTGAGAGGAGGGAAAGGAGCTTGGACAGAGGCAGAGAGTGAATTCTGCACAGAAACAGATTGACAAGTCAGGGCCCTTCAGCCTGGCAAAGAGATGCTTGAAAGGGATGCAGGAAACACTTATTTAAACCAGAGTTTTATCACATCCTCAAAATCACGGAGCAAAGGCAATAGAGAACAAACACTTGCTGTTTCTCACAGCACCAGACATAAGAGATACACAAGGAAATTATCAAGAAATGGTTTCAAAAAAAGAAAAAGGTAGAGGAAGTGTTTTTGCAAATCGTGCCCAATTATGTTGTTGAATTTTTCCTGGAAGACATCAAGTGCTCAAAAGATGAATAAAATAATGCATTGAAAGTGACAGACAGCCTTCAGCTCAGGAAGTTTTCAGCAGGGGTTGAGAAGAGCTGGGAAGTTGGAGGAGGAATGGGCTGCACTTGCCCTTCTTCAAGAGATGAGTTGAGAGGGGAATTTGTCCTCGCTAGAGAGAGAGTCCCAAGGATGCAGCTCCAATACCAATGCCCCGAGTCTCTGCAGCTTTTTTCCTACTGCCAGAAAAGCAAATATTTCCTCCTGGAGCTGCTGGACACTGAGAGCTGCAAGAAATGTTCCAGCAATTTTATGTGGATCACAGTTTGGACATAAAGTGTTTAACTAATGGTCAAGAAGAAGCCCAGTGAATCATCACTGGTGACCCTGTGCTTTGCACAGAACAGGTTCTCTTCATAATTCACTCTTAAACTCAGCTAATCTGTTCTTTCAAACCCTTTAGGGTGAATCTCAGGCATGGCATCACCAAAACCTAATAGCTTTAAGGGACCTTGATGAGCTTGCCTGGGGTAGTGGCCTGAGGGGTGGCAGGGAGGGAGGAGGGAAGGCACCTGGCAGACTGTTCATGTCAGTGTAACAGCAGACTGGTTTCTCCAGGTCCCAGAGGGAGTTCTGGGCTCTGCTGTCGGACCAGAGCCTGCTGTGCTGTACAAACACCCATGCAAAGGATGCTCTCCATCCCACTCTGCTCTGCAGCCCTGCCAGGGGCTGGAGCCCCGCACCAGGGGCTGCCAGGTCTGGACTCCCCCCACAGCTGCCTCTCTCACCCTGCCATTAATTTTTATAAACCGACCTCATTTTGGTGTTTTCTCTCCAGAGGCACACGAGAACACACGAACAGGGTGCCCACAGAGGACAGTCCTTAGGACAAGGCCATGGGGAACCTTGTGTTTCCTTACAAGCCCACTGCAAAGCTTCTCTGGAACCGCTGGGAAAGCCCAGGGAACCTCCCCAGCCTCCCCCTCCCCTTCCCTTCCTGCCCCTTCTGCCTGCAGCTGCCATGGTCACCCCTTCCCTGCCCTCAAGAGCTGGCCTGTCAGTCCAGAGCAATCCCCTCTGGCCTCTGGGGCTCCAGGCTCACAGAGCTGCTGAGCCAGAGCAGCAGCACAAGGATGCCCACAGGCCCAGTGCCCGTGGCTGGCACCGAGGTCCCCTCTGTGCCCCCAAGGCACTCCTGTCCCCCTGTCCATGGATGTACACGGACACAGCATCTCCACTCATCCAGCCTGCACCTCCAGACAAGCATCACAGGATTGCCAAGGCTTCTCACGGATCCCAGACTGGTTTGGGTTGGAGGAGCCTGTCTCAGTCCCCCCCTGCCCAGGCAGGGATGCCTTCACTGCCCCCAGCAGTGGCTTTGACACTTGGCTCCTGACCCTGGAGCCATCTGGGGGGCCCCGCTCGGATCCAGAGCCAGCTCTGCTGGCCTGTGCAGAGCACAGGGCTGAAACAGGGACCAGCAGGGCTCTCCAGGGTTTCCTGGAGCCTCTGGCTGCTCCCAGTCTCTCTGGAGCTGCAGTGGTTTTCTCAAGCATTAAATGAGACCCCAGGTAGAGCCCCCTTGCCTTTAGTGCCAGAACAGGAATAAGCCCTTTTCACCTCATCACCCACCCTTCCACATGGTTCAGCTCGGCTGGAAAGAGCAGGGACAGCATTTTCCACAGATCCATCTCCTTCCTGTATCCCAGAGAAAGCCCCTTTTACAGCTTCTGTTCCAGGAGGGAACAGGATATTTACCAAGTACCCCAAAGAGAGCACTATTGTTTCAGTCAGGTCACGGGACAAAACTGCACCTTCCATCCACAGAACAACCTCATGGAGAAAAGATACCATCCACTCTTCCAGCTTGTTTCTATGGATTATCCAAACTGCCTGGATCTCTTTTCCACTGAGTATTCATCAGGAACTTGGAACAGCTGTGGGCTCCATGGGGTGGGAGCAGTGGGACTCCTGCTGTGCCAGGGTGCAGCTGAATGGGATCCTGCCCCCTCAGGCTTTTCTCTGGTTTTTTTTTTTTTTTTTTTTTTTTTTTTTTTTTTTTTTTTTGGGGGGGGGGGGGTTGGGATTAATCCCACTGGTGTTATTTGCATTACAACAGCTCTGTGATCTGCACCTTTTGTTCCAGAAAATGGAATTTTGCATGTGAACTCATTGAGAGGAACTTACCAAAGCAACACAGCTCTGCATGGACTGTGGTGCCAGGGGACAGTGCCACCCAACAGAAGCTGCTTGGCACTGTCACAGCTCCACGTGACAGCAGTTAACACGTGTGACAGTCACATGTCATAACACCCTCCTGTCCGTCACCAGGACAGAGGAACTTTGCCCTTCCCAGGAGCCACCATTGACAGTGGATCCCTGCCCCTGCTGCCACTTTGCCAGAGGGTCAGGGAGGGATCCTGCCCGCCTGCCCAGCCCTGGGGGCACCTCTGGGGTGCTGAGTCCAGCCCTGGATCCTCAGCACAGCAGGGACAGGAGCTCCTGGAGCCAGGCCAGCTCAGGCTGTGAGGATGAGGAGGGCCTGGAGCATCTCTGTGCCCAGGAAAGGCTGAGGGAGCTGGGGCTGCTCAGCCTGGAGAGGAGCCCCAGCTGAGAGGGGCCCTCAGGCCTGGCTGTCCCTGTGTGCAGGGAGGGCAGAGCAGGGCCCAGGCTCTGCTCCGGGGCCCAGCAGTGGCACCAGAGCCATGGGCAGGGCCTGAGCCCAGGAACTGCCCCTGCCCAGGAGGCAGAACTGCTGCCCTGGGCAGTGCCCAGCCCTGAACAGGCTGCCCAGGGAGGGGCTGGAGTCTCCCTGGGCGGGGATACTCCAGAGCCCTGTGCACACAGTGCTGTGCCCTGTGCTCTGGGATGGCCCTGCCTGAGCAGGGAGGTGGCACCAGTGACCCTCGGGGCTCCCTTCCAGCCTGGCGTTCCAGGATTCTGTGACACTCTCCCACTGTCTCCTGCACAGCCCCAGGCCTGGAGCCAGCTGAGGTGTCAGGGGGGTTGCAGATCCTTACAAGCCACAAACATCCCTGGGGCAGCCAGGCCGGGTGACTCCTCCACAACAGCAGCAGCTCCTCGGCAGCTCCCTGTTCTTGAGAACCAGCAGCTTTCTTGTGCTTAACCCCTGGGAGACCTTCACTCTTCCCAAGTTAATCCCTTCCCAGCTCCGTAGGCTGCTTTGCCACCGTGGATTTATGAGGCAGCAAAAATAAAAGCACACTCTGAATAGGTTCCTGTTTCATCTGCAGCTCTGGGGGTGCCAGCCCCTTCCTCCCTTTGCTCCTGCAGTGGAGCCTCCAGGAGAAACCTTTCCAAAATCAGCAGGGGCCTCCCGCCAACTCCCAGTGAAGCATCAGCAGCTCCTGAGGGTTTATTAATCCCTTTTGAAACAGTGCCTGAGACTCCCAGAGTGCTTGGGCAGGTCTCAGACTGGAGTCCAGGCTTTGGCTGAAGCCAGGAGCGACCCAGAGTCAGTCAGTTCTGAGCACAAGAGGATTTAAAGGGTGAAACCTGCATTAAACTGGGCAACATCTGTACATGACTTTCTTGAAAATCTGCTCTCCAGGATCCCCAGGGCTCCCACCACGATTTAACTCTATTTAAAGACCAGCCTCCAGCAGACATGGATTTCTGGCAGTCTCTGGGTGACCATGGAACACAAGGTTTGCATTGTCTAGGCAGCCTCTCACCTCCTTCCATTCAACTGGGGGCTTAAAATAATGCCCTGGCAGTGGCTTCTGCTCAAAAGGCTAAAACATGACCCAAAGAAGGGGAAAAAAGGGATGAAAACATCAGACAAGAGCAGAGTGTGAGGTGGATGAACCTGAAATGCCACCCGAGCCCAGCCAAGCCACCCGGATGAGCACAACAGATGACCACGATCAGGATGATCCATCCCTGCAGGTCCATGTCTGGATCCTGCCATCCCCTGGCCATGGCTCTGCCACCCCCAGCCTGACACACTGTGCTGGTGTCTGTCCCTCAAGCATTTCCCTCAATAACCATGCAATTTCACTCATATGCTGCATTTTTACCATTTCAGACTGCTTTTAATTTATCAGATTAATTCCAACTGTAATACCCTGCCAGTGTTGGAGAATGGGCTTGACAAACATCCCTTGCTCTAAATAGAAGAATCTATTAGATTCTAGCAGCTCGAAGTAGTAAATTTAGGTTTTATCTCTGCCAGATCCATGTTGGTCCCTTCCTGCTCCAGACATCCTGCTGGGTTCCCTTTGTTTAAAGGTGACTGGCAAAGGGAAAGCAGAAACGAGAGTTCTGCCTTCTGTTCCTGGGCTTTTTCCACTCTACAGAGTCAAGGAGGTAGGAAAGGTTATTGCCAACAATAAAAAGAGAATTATTTTTCTACCTTTTCCTCAGAAATTCAGCTCTAGTTCGGAGCAGAAAAATCTCAGCTGGTTGGAGATGGACAGGCAGGGCAAGATGGAGCAAAAGACCCGGTGGGACCTTTAAACTCAGCCCTTTGTGCCCACCTGGGGAAGGTCCCTGGTGGTGCTATCACGAAGCCTGGGGAAGGAAAGGGTTCTGGGGCTGCTCAGAGCCTGTCCCACAGAGTCCAGCCTGTCCCTGGGGAATGCTGGCGCTCTGCTACACTTGCTCAGAGCCTGCTGCTCAATCAGGATTCAACTTCACCCTTCCCACCTGCATCAGCCTCAGTGGCCACCTCCAACATCAGCCCGGATGGGGAGGGATGAGCTTGGCACACCTCACCATTCCTGGGTGAAGAAAAGGGGGGAAATGCCAATGAAAATCCCCACAAAGAGGAGTTCAAACTCAATTATCTCCCTTTAGAAAAGAAACCCTGGTGCAGGTTACCTTTAACATGAGCGATAGATTCCAGTTGAGCAGTTCCCTGCCCGTGCCTGCCAGTCCTCCCAACGCCCAGGTTCAGGAGTGACTGAAACCCTGCACTCTGAGCTCAATTACAGAGCACAAAACAGCAGATCACACTAATTGTTGATCTCAAAAACATCCCCTCACCTCCCTTCCGAATCTCAGTGTTCCCAGAATGAAATGGAAAAGCCAAACCTGGGCACCCAGCCCTTCCCCTCGCAGTGCGCTGCTCCTCCCGTGCTCAGGCATCCAGTGGGACACAGCTCTGGGCTCGGGCAGCATAGGAGGCTCGGGAGGGAGGTGGGAGCTGCCACGGAAGCTCCATCCTCCCACTGGGATCAGCTCCCAGCTGCTCTCCCTGGATCCCAGGCTCTGCTGTGTCTCCAGGCTGCTCTTGGGAGCACTGGAGATACGAAGGGCTGGGCCCAGGAATGATCCGTCCGTGCCAGGACGCATTCCCTGAGAGTCAGCAAAACTTTTCAGCCCTTCAATTCATTCTATTATTTCTGCTGATGGCACTATAAATAATTACTCCCCACCCTCCGTGTGCTTGAGCTGCTTTGCTGAAAAAAGATGCACATTTTTTTCATCTTTCAACATGTTGCTTTTATTTTTTGGTGGTTTGCAAACCCTGCTCGGTGTTCTCCAGTTCTGCAGGGTGGAAGGAACAGGTTCCAGGGGCCTCACCCGAGAAGAGCTTGCCTGCAGCCCTGCTCAGACCATGGGAACAGGGCTTTTTAACTTTCAGGTGCTTTCAGGTTTCCTTGCCAGGTCATTTTCTTCCCTTGGAGCTGGGAACAATGGAGCCATTATCCCACCTCTCCGTCACAGCTCCTTCCTAATGTCGCCAAAGTCACAGATGGCTAAAGCACTACCAAGGGGTGAGAGCTGCTGAGGAAAGCAGGGAAAACCAATAATCCCAAAGCCCTGGGGTGCCCAGCATCCCTCTGCCTGCACTGCCCCGCATTCCATGAGTTCAGCACGGAGCCGTGCCGTGGATTTCCCTGTGTCCTGGCACCTCTGCTTTTCCTTTCAGGCTCTGTGCCCCCTCCTCTCCAAGTTTCACTCCTTCACTGTCCAAGGCAAAGTGTTTTGCTGCCCACAAACCACCTGATCCCTGCAGGTGCTGCTGCTCAGATGCTCATTCTCTGACCCACGGCTCTGCTCTCCCTGCTCACTTCCAAGTTCCCCGTCCCGTCTCTCCCTCGTTGATGGCAAACACCATTGGTGAGGAGAAAAACCCCCATTTTCCTGACCCAGCTGTGCAGCCTCATGGTCCTGTGGGCTTTGGGCCATGCTGAGCTCACAGGATTCCCTCCCCAAGCCCTCCACACTGGGAGGTGAAGGTGAGGCATAGTTTTTCCCAGTGGATTAAGAAAAGCGGTTTTTTTGTTGGTTTTTTTTTTTTTTTTTTTTTTTTTTTTTTTTTTTTTTTTTTGCTGTGCTAACGCCTCAACACACAGAACATAAACAGCTCCTCTCCTGATTTCCTGAGAGGTGGCCACCATCGAGCACATCTCAAGGAGATTAGTGGCTGCTTTTCCAATCCTATTTCAAGCCTCGAGGAGGCTGCTATTTGTCAAAAGTGTTATTAACCTCCAATAGGCACCAGGATAAATGTTTGCTGGCACAGCCTCTCTCCTGCATGGATCGCGGAGGGAGAGAGGCTCCCAAGGACCCAGCCTCACCTGGGACCCGGCTGCAAAGACTCAAACAGGCTCTCATCACAGTCAGGGCACCTTAAGGATGCACCCACCTGAAACGGGGATGAAGGAATGACAATCCATAATTGAAGGAAAAAGCCACGTTGCGTGGAAAAATAAACAGAGAATCACTCTGTTAAGGAGGAGAGGGGGAGAGGAAAATCACTGGCTGAGTGGGGCAGTTCACAGTTAAATGTTCTCTGGGCACAGGGCTCCTGCTGAAGGGCGATTTATCAGCCCAGCTAAGGCTGGGGTGGGTGACAGTGCTGGGGAGAGGAGACTCCGGCGTGCAAACAACGCTGTCGTTCCCAATAACCCGGGATTCGCTCCGCGAGGCTCTCCAGAACTGCTCTGCATTGCGAGTGCAATGCGCATGGAAGGATGTGGCAAAACTCCCCTAACCTGGGAGAGACGGGGGGACGAGAGGAGCCGAGCGGCGGCAGCGCGGCGGGGACCAACTTCTGCCGTGATTTATGGGCCAGGCATCCCAACTTATCTTCTGCTGAACGGCAGCTCCGGGATTTAAGCAGCGAGGGGGAAAAAGCCACAACTCTGGGTCATGCACTCAATGATTTAAAAGGGAAGGAAAGGAGAGGGAAGGGAGCGGAGGTGGCAGGACAGGCAGCCCCGGGCCCCAGGTGCGCGGTGGGAGGGCTCCTCCTGCCACCGGCCCCGCGTGAGCCACAGCCACGCGTGAGACTTTCTCCCCGGCAAAGGAAAACACATGGGAAAAGCAGGGGGATGCTCCCAGCTGCCAGCCGGGAGCGGGGAGAAGCCGTGCCCGCAGCCCCGTCCCCCCGCGCGTACCTCCAGCCGCCGGTGCCCGGTGAGCCGCGGTGCCCGTCCATGCCGTGCCGGAGACAGAGCTGAGGTGTCCTGGGGAAGCGCGGGCGGCTGCCGCGACTTGGGAATACAGAATATGGTACAAGCTTTAATTAAAAGAGTCTGAAGGCTCTCTCCTGCTCGCTCGTCCTTTTTTTGCAGTACCGGATCGGATTTAAAGGGCTAGAACCCCAATTTGGCACTGCTGCTGCCCCCGGAGCGCCGCGCTGCCGCCCGGGCCTGCCAGCGCCAGCATCCTCCTGCCGCCCGTCGGGGGCATCCTGGCAGCCCGCGGGGCCGGATCCGGCAGCACCGGGAGCCGCGCTGGCAGCAGCAGCAAGCTGGAAACCAAGGCTCCCTCCAGCAGGCACGGTGCGTGGTGAGAGGGGATCCCACAGGCAGCAGGGTGGGCGAGGGCAGCCCGAAGCAAAGTTTGTGTTCTACCAGTGCTCCAGAGAAGTGGGAGGAGGAGAATCGTGTCCCTCTGTCCTGGTGATGCCACCACCCTGTGACAGTGCCAAAGGCGTTGCCCTCCCCACGCCAGCCCTGGGTGGAGTGGGGTTGTTGGGAAGGGCTGCGTCACCCAGGGTGGTGGGGAAGGGCTGCGTCACCCCAGCCCATCTCTGCAAGATGGGGTCCTCAGCCTCCTGCCTGCATCCTGTGAGCAGGGAAGCAATTCCATTTGGATTTGGAGGCCACTTGCTGGTGCCAAGGCAGTGGGGAGACAGCCTGGCACTGGCGGCGTACGAGTGACGCTGGTCCCTCCTTCAGCTCCAGGCCCCTCTCCAGATCCAGTCCCTCTCCAGACCTCAATGAAAACACTCATCTGCAACAGGCTGGGCTCTCAGTGGCCCTCGGGCTGCTCAGCAGGGCGGGGATGGCCAGGACACGGTGCCAGCCTTCCATCCAGCTTTCCCAAAAAAAGGAAAGAGGGGATGAAGAGCAGGGTTTCCATGGAGCCCTCCTTGGTCCAGATTCTGAGCTCGAATGGGGAAAACCAATGGAAACAAGGAGCACATCTTTCTTCTTCTTCTTTATCTCCTTTTGCCTGGTTTGACCCCAAAATTCCACCCTCCCTTCCCGAGGCTGGCTCGGAACATCCCGCTCTGGATGTCCGACCGGCGCGTGCCGTGCTCTCCGGGCTGACCCGTGTGTTCTGGCTTCCTCTTGCCTCATTAATTCCACCCAGGGGCGGGTGCCAAGAGGGAAAGCTGGTTCTAATTCCATGCTGCAACCCAGCTCCAAGCTGCTGGGAAAATTAGCAGGTTATTAATGAATGAGAAGATTCCCACCATGGAGGGAGGAAGGATGGGGAGGGAGGGGAAGAAGCATCATTGGGCCTGGTTGGGAAAAACGCATTGGAGTCAGAGACTCTGTCCCTCAATCCAAGGCTTTGAGCTGCCTTCAGTGCCCGGGAAGTCGCTCACAGCCCTGGGGCTGCCAGACGGATCCGCAGAGCAAAATCCAAGGGTTCTGCTTGGCCGAAGCCAAGACGGCTCCGTCTCCCAGGCACAGCCCGCGGACTTCCATCTGCCTCTGGGGACAGAGGGGAGGCGGCTTTGGAGCCTCCTTCTCCATCAGCCCCAGGTGATGTTGACCCGGGGCTGTGATGTTTCTGGAGCACCACCATCTGCCAGGTTCCTGCTGGGGGCTGGAGGGTGTCACCCCAAACACATCTCTTTGAACCCCTCATAAACTGTGGGAACAGCACAGTCTTCCTTCAGAATCAATCTGACACCAAGTGTCGGTACTGATTCCCTGGGTTCAGGCACCAGCTGAAAATTCCTGGGAAAGGCATCGCCTGGCAGAGCCTGGTGGGAAAGTGCTTCTCTAAATACTGAGGGGCAGCAGGCAGGGGTGAGATTCCAGCAAAATCAGGGTGTCCTCAGAGGCTCCAGCCTGAGCTGCTCGTGTGTCTCTCCAAGGCATGTGGTTGTTGTTCCTTTAATTATTAATCCTTGCATTGACGTAATCAAATGTGCCCAAGCCTTTAACGAATGCCTCAATGTAAAAAATGAAGAATAAATTTCTTTCCCTCCCTGAAAACTTGTTTCAATCCCATGACCAATTTTATTGCCGTTCTGCTCTAATTTTAAATATAACAAGAAACATTAAGGTTTTCAATTAAAAGATCCCTTCCTTCAGATATTGGAACATAGCCTGAAGTGCAGACCACGTGTGATATTTTTCACTGGGATGGTGTGGGCTAAATCTGATTCCCAGATCAAACACAGTCAGGCTCAGGCTTGCAGTTGGCCAGGCTGGAGAGTCTGAGCTGTTCCACTTTGGGAAGAGCCTCAGCCTTGTTTGTGTTTTTAGCTGACTCCTTGTGTTTCTGAAATGAACCTTGCCTTTATTCCTTCTCTTTTGTCTGCGTGGGAGTCTGTGGTGAGGGGCAAATGAACTTCATGGACTCATGGAATTTTTGGCTTTTGACTGATACATTTGGTTTTTCCCTTTTCTTTAAAATGAGCTGATCCATGGCCACAACAGAGGAGATGTTCCTTGTGCAGTGAGCTCAAACCCCTCATCTGCCACAATTTCAGTGTTGGCTTCATTGGACACCATTCATGTGAAGTTTGGGTCATGGAAGGTTTTTTCATGTGTTCTTTTCCACAGACCCAAATCTTGCACTTGTTCTCCACCCTAAATCTTGCAGGTGGCCCCATCTGGGCCTGTCTCCTCAGGCAGGTCTCTGGGAGGGTTTGCAGCTGGGCAGATGTTCAGCCCCAGCAGCAGTCGGTGTTTGCAGGAGCGAGGTGCCAGCTGGGCTTGCTGGGGTCAGCATCGCTCCCTCAGCCTTGCAGGAGCTCATTTCACTCCTGGTAGATTTTGGTTTCCTAATGGAAGTGGCACCACTGATTTTACTGTCCCTGAGCCTGCTCAAGCACTGTTTCTCATGGAAACATCAGGTTTGTGCAGATGAGGTGGAAAGACAGAGACTTCCAAAAAGCACCAAGGAAAGGCGCTTCAGGTGAGAGGAGCCAGAGCAGTCTGGATCAGCCCCTGGCTCCACCTGCCTTGCCCAGAGCCCCCAGACTCTGCTGGTCCTGCAGGAGGCACCTCTTGTTCACAGCAGCTCAGCCACTCTTCCCCAGGCCCGGGCTTTGGTGCCCTTGGAGGGGTGGGAAGGGCCCCGGGCCAGGGACATCACCCCCAAGCCAGGCAGTGGGGTGGCACAAGCTCATCCCTCAGGGGCAGAGCTGGGCAGGATTGTGTCCAAACACCACATCATGTTCCTGCTCCATTCCTTTTCCAATTCAGTGAGGCTGCTTGGAAAGCCAGGAATGGCTGAGCTCACAGGAGAGCTGTATTTTCCACTCTTGAGCCAAAGAATGTTAACTTTGTCTTTCCTGAACCCAAGAATGCTAACTTCTGCCATTCCCAAGCCCAGGAGTGTTAACTTTGCCATTCCTTGCCCCAGGAATGTTAACTTTATCATTCCTTGCCCCAGGAGTGTTAACTTTGCCATTCCTTGCCCCAGGAATGTTAACTTTACCATTCCTTGCCCCAGGAGTGTTAACTTTGCCATTCCCGAGCCCAGGAGTGTTAACTTTTGCCGCTCCTGCAGGTTTTGATGTGCCAGGACGCGTCTTGTCTCACTCCATCAGGTTTTTTGGAGGCCACACCACCTCACTTGCTTTGCTTTTGGGGTTAGGAGAGCCCCTTGCTGCCTCCCTCATTCTGAGTTCCCGCAGCACAGAGCAGGGGTTTCACTGCTCAGCCCTGCTGGCTGGAGCCCTCCCTCTAAAGGGAATTCCAAATGGGAATAAAGGAAATCCTGATTCCCAGAGGGTTTCTGTGAGAACCCTGCTGTGCTGCATAGAGCAGGATGCCGGGGATCTGCTCTGGGCAGACAATGGCCTCTCCAAGTGCAAAATGGTGTCAGGCCACGAAACTGCCAGCTGAATTCGCAATGAATCACCCCAATTACAGCCCTTTAATAAAGATAAAAAGCAGAGAGAATAGAACCCGCTGCAAACCTATGGGCAGGGGGTTGGTCTCCTGAATCCAAAGGCAAAGCTTCGAAACCCACCTTGGCTTGTACATGGGGATTGTTTTGGAGAACTTCAAAAGGAATTTGGAAACAAACAAAAAACTGGTTACACAGAGGGGACCTGATAATCACAAATTATTATTTTTTCCCCAAATTTGTGACTTCAGCTGCATTCCTGCTGCATGGATGTGGCTTTTCCCCTTCAAAGGCTTCTGCCTTCCTTGATGCTGCCCAGCCCAGGACAGGCTTCAGCCTGATCTTGACCCTGCTCAATGCCAGGTTGTCCTCTAAGGAGAGACCCCTTCAAAAGCTGAAAATCTGGCAAAAATAAAAAAACCCAGCTTCACCTGTGTTTGAAAGGCAGAAATCAGCATCAAATTAATCTCTGCCAGGTCTGCTGTAAGGGGATATGATGATGGCAAATAAAAAGCATTATCTGGGTTCCAGATATGGAAAAAAAGGGGATTTTTTGTTTCCATAGTTGGTGGGTGATATTTTGTGCAAGACACGCTGAGAGCCAGGGCTGAGCAGGACCTTGGGGGACTTTCCATGGACAAATGATGGGAATCCCCACTTCTACTGGCAAGCAGCTTGGAAGGAAAATGTGAAGGAGAAAAATCGTCCTGTTTCAGGACATAAATCAGCCTCTAAATGACAGTGGGAACAGAAGAGCCCTTATTGATGGGATGGGTTAGGTTCTCCAAATGTAAAAGAATTAAGGACCTGTGAGCTGACAGCTTTAACAGCTGATGCTCCTCCCTGGCTGCTCCCAGCTGCAGCCTCAGGAAAAGCCAAGGTCACGGAGCCAGAGCCCCAATCCCTGAACTGTCCATCCTGCTCCCTCCTGCACACACTGCCCAACTCAGACTCCATTTCATCCTGGAGCAGAGACCCAAGGATCTGCTCTTCTGACAGCTTTCAGGACAAGTGGTTGAATAAGCCCAGAGCAAAGTCTGTGAGAGGAAGAGACAAATTCAGCTCTGCCATGTGCAGAGAAAACATCACTGCCCAGCCCAAATGTGGGGCTTCAGTCCCTAAAATCACAGATGCAGTGAGGCTGGGAAAAGCCACAGCCAGGTGGATTTCAAACCCTTCTGGGCATGGGGACTCACCCCTGCCCTCGGCAGCTGTGCCAGGGCTGGACAATCCTTTCCCCAGGGAAAGTTTTCCTGCCAGGCTGGTGGAGGCTGAGGGAAGGAGCTGAGAGTGCTGGATGGAGATTTGAAGGCCATACCTCCATAGAAAGCAGGTCCTGTTGGCTCTGCTGCCCACAGAGTTGTTTGACTGTTTTTTCTTGCCTTCAACTGAGTCAGACACAGCTGGAAAATTCCAGATTGCCTCAAATCAGGAAAACCTTCAGCTAAACCCCCCAAGGTTTTGTCCCTGCAGTCCGCTCCCCAAGGTTTTGTCCCTGCAGTCCGCTCTGCTCCTGACATGCCCTCCCTGCCCCACACCTGCAGGCCCAAACCATCCATGATTCTGTGATTCCATAACACCCTGAGGGTTTTGATCACATTCCAGCCCCTCCGTGCTTCCCTCTGTTTTGATTATGGGTGGATTTTGGATCGCTGGGGCAGTGGCAGAGGCTGCTGTGCCCTCGGGCTCCTTTCTGCCCCACGAGTCCTCCCTGGCAGCGCTCGCAGAGCCGCGGTCCCGGAGCGCTTCCGCTCTACTCCGGTGCCCGCGGCCCCGGGGGCTCAGCGCAGTCATTAAAGCGCTCTTTGAAGTGCAGCTTTTCCTCCCTGAAATGCAAGACACGATTTAGCGCTGCCCTACTGTGTCACTGCCCGGGGGGAGCTGACGACCCCTGCCCGCCCCTCCTGTGCCCCGGGGAGGAGGGAAGGGTTCAGCCTGGAAAGGAATATTTACGTCCCACACGGAGCCGAGGCAACACTCAAAATAAAACCACCTCCTTGAGCCCTGCCGGTGATGCCAGCGCGTGTTTGAGACGGGAATGTCTGTCCCCTGCCCCCGCTGCCCCAGCAGATGCTGCGGGCTCGGGTCCGCGCTGCCGGGATGTGCCAGGAGCAGCACTGCTCCTTACCTTGGCTTCCCGTCTCCATGACGATGCTCTGCGTCATCCTCTGAGCACGGCGGCATCGGCTGTGCCAGAGCTGGGCTCCTTCGGGGCTCCCGGGGATGGGGCAGCGCAGGCAGCGCGCCTGGCTCGGGGCTGGGCAAGGAGTCGGGCCGGGATAGGCTGGGCTGAGCTGGGCTGGGATGGGATGGGATGGGATGGGATGGGATGGGATGGGATGGGATGGGCTGGGCTGGGATGGGATGGGTTGGGCTGGGCTGGGCTGGGCTGGGCTGGGCTGGGCTGGGCTGGGATGGGCTGGGATGGGTTGGGCTGGGCTGGGCTGGGCTGGGATGGGATGGGATGGGTTGGGCTGGGCTGGGCTGGGCTGGGCTGGGATGGGATGGGATGGGATGGGATGGGATGGGATGGGATGGGATGGGATGGGATGGGATGGGATGGGCTGGGCTGGGCTGGGATGGGATGGGATGGGATGGGATGGGATGGGATGGGATGGGATGGGATGGGATGGAATGATGGCTCTTCACCTTGCACTTGGCCTGCAGGCAGATGTGGTGTCCACACTCACCAGCCCTAATGCAGCCCCCAGGGGAGAGATGGCCTGAGGCAAAAACAAAGATAGAAAAATCTGCTAAACCCCCAAATTTGGGATTAAGAACTTCTTAAGGGAAGGTAGAGGAGAAAGAAGAAAGATGTGCTGGGTTTATTTGAAACAGACATTGGAAACCTCTGTGGTTGTCCCAGGCCCCATCCACCCCCAGGCTGCCCCATGCCTTTATCCTGCCCTAAATCACCTCCCCTCAATCACCAGAGGGAATTGTTTGAACGAACTTTAGATTAAAATTAAAGAGTGAGAGCTTCTCCCTCCTAAAACCTCTTTTTGGGTTAATCCTGTATTTATCCTAAATGTGAATGAATCAAATCACTGAAGGACAAGGATGTGAGAACAAGTATCATCATGGAGAAATTCCCATGAGTCTGTGTGGAATTACATCCATTCCATTCCTGTGGCCTCATCACACCCTGGGAATCCTCTCTGCTGCTGTCCCTCACTGGCTGTGCCCTGTGCTGGAGGAGAGCAGCCCATGGAGCACCCTTTGGGATGGAGAGGGAATAACACAGCCCTGGCAGGTCCTGAGGGGGAGCAGGGGAGGCGGCAGGATGGGATTAAACTGGAGAGAGAGCTGGGAATGAAATGGAGAGGACAGGCAGGTGACCGTGTGCCAGTGGCACCCTTGACTGGTCACCCTGTGGCCAGGCAGGAACTCCTCAGGGAGGGAGGGAGCAAGAGGGGCCAGCCTGCAGGAGAAACGCCTTTGGACACGCCTGGAATTTTGGGAAATGCTGTTGGACATGTGGAGTCGTGGTTTGGAGAGCTGCTGGACAGAGGGGATCCTCCACACAGGGTCCACCTGTGGAGCTCCCTGGAAACTCCTGCTCAAGCAGCTGAAGGAGCCCGGAGGAGGCTCCAGGGGATCAGAGGGATGGAGCAGCTCTACTGGGAGAGTTGGGAATGTTCAGCCTGGAGAGGAGAAGCTTTGGGGTGACCTCATTGTGACCTTCCAGGACATGAGGGAGCTGACAGGAAACATGGAGAGAGACTCCCTGAGAGCCGGGACGGGCAGCTGGACAGGGGAGCTCAGGGAAGGGACCTTCCCCATGAAGTCCCTCCAGCCTGGTCCCAGACTTCCAGAGGGATCATCCTTAGCTGGGAGTGACCCTGAAGAAAGATCTGGAAGGACTCCCAGGGCAAAAGCGGTTCTGGAGGTGGGTGGGGTGAGAGGCTCAGGATCAGCAGGAAGTTGGAAATGAGGGAAGCCCTGGGATGGGCTTGTTCCCATGGTCACCCCTGCTGCTCCTTCCCAGCCCCTTCCCAAAGCTCAGCCTGAGCCCAGACCCCACCTGGGCTCTCCTGAGCTGCAGCCCAGGGCCCTCATGGTTGGGAGCTTTCTCCAGAAGGATTCAGAGGCCTGGGCAGGAGCAGCCCCAGGGATGCGCACACCTTTCCGTGCAGGAAATGCCCCAGCCAGGACAGTGCTCAGGAGTGATCCCCTGGCCTGCTCCGGGAGCAGAGAGGGGAATTCCTCTCCGCCCCCCTCTCTAAAGGATTATCCAAGGAGACATCAGCAGGACAGCCTTCACAAACACCTCCTCCCCAGGAGCGTTTCTCCTCCTGTGGTTGTTCAGTGAGTGACAAAAGGTCTCAGGATTTTGCCACAAATAATGAAAAACAGGTGCAGGAGCAGGTTCCAGCTCCATGACTCCTTTGTAATTCCTGGCAGCTCCTGAGGCAGCCTGGCTTTGCACAGAGCAGGACTGAGGCTCCTAAAAGCACAAATCTGCTCCTGCAGGGTTTATTTGGATTGCAGCAATCCTTAAGTTCAAGGGAAAAGAGGCAGCACCTTCAACCTGCACTGGGCCATCTGAGCAGTGCAATCCTGTCTGGCACCAGCCTGCCAGAACCCCTTCATGCATGGAAAACACATTTCCCAGGTGGAACTGACATGGAAATTCCTGGGCAGCGATCCTGTTCCAGTCTCCACCACTTCTCATTCCCAGCTGGGATCACCCCTCTGCTCTGTCCCCACCTCCCCTGGCAGTCACACCAGGAAAGGTGGAGGGCACCAGTTTCTGCAGTTTAGGGGGAAAGAAGTGAAGTGGTGGCAGCATCACTCATGAGTTCAGATGTTACAGAAAATAAATAAATAAAAGAAGAAAACTTTGGAAGAAATGAAAGGGAAACAAAACCCAAAGCTGGGGCTGTTCCTGTGAGGGGCACCCTAAGGAAAGAGCAGGCACTGAATGAAAATGGGTTGAGGGAATGAGTGCAGAGGACAGTCCCAGTCATGGGATCACAGAACAGCTTGGCTTGGAGGGGACCACAGGGCTCACCAGCCCAGCCCCTGGCCCTGCACAGGCACCCCAACAATCCCAGCCTGGGCATCCCTGGAGCTCCTGGAGCTCTGGCAGCCTCGGGGTCGTGCCCATTCCCTGGGGAGCCTGGGCAGTGCCCAGCACCCTCTGGGTTCCCCCAGAACCCAGAGCCTTTCCCTGATCTCCAGCCTGACCTGCCCCGGCCAGCCCCAGCCGTTCCCTGGGCGCTGTCCCGGGGAGCAGAGACCAGTGCTGAGCAGTGGAACCCAGAGCTCGCAGCAGCCCCTGCCCAGCCCACCCCAGCAGCTCTCTCCTGGCTGTGGTGCCTGTTTTTGGAGCAGGAATGCTTCTCTCGAGAAGCTTTTGCTGGAGGCAGCCGCTTCAGCGGGCGAGAGATGGGACAGGAGGGCACGGGGTGGGGAAGGACCTCAGGAGCCCGAGGGGTTTGGCTACCCCGGCCCAGGATGGCACAGCCCGGGAGCTGGGGCAGAGCCAGGGTGGGAGATGCCGGCGAGCAGCTGCTGGCACCGTGTGCCATCCCCTCGGTGAGCTGGGACTGGCAGCAGCCCGGGCTGCAGGGATGCCGGGCTGCGGGACGAGGCCGGCAGTCACACTGAGCGTGGCCAGCCGGGGATGGAGCCCTGCCCTCTGCAGGGGAATGCAAACCCCGTCCCCGCGGAGCCCGAGGTGTCCCGGCGCTCCGCAGGGCATCTGCAGTGCTCTCTGCTGCACGCTTTGACCGGGGCCGGGCTCTTCCCTCCCCATCTCCCACTTCAACCCTCACTTCAGTTCAACTGAAAAAAAACCCAAACTAATCCAAAGGATTTTTTTCTGCAGACCTCAATCCATTTAAGGCGGGATCTTTTCCAGAATGATAGAAGCCATTTATATTAAAAAAATATCTATGTCATATTATTGCTTCTGTGACTGATGGCATTATAGACGCTGATGGAGCATTAGATGTGACATCACAGATTTCTGTTATTTAAAGGGACAAAGTCAAGTTAAATTTACCAGTCAGGGGGATGAGACAGGGAACAAATCCGCTTCGTTAAAATTGCTCATGACTCCTGTCAGAGTGCTGTGATTTGTTCAAATACATATAATTTCTTTTCCCATTCAATTAGTACTGGAGAGAGAGACATGGTGTCAAAATCCAGATCAAAATGATGGAGTGCTGCCAGAGACACCCAGGGTTTGTCAGCCGGGGCTGCTGATCCCTCCAGGAGCAGAGGAATTGTGTCCTGCTGCTCCCCAGGCTCCCCCAAACATCCCCAACACCCACACCTGGCTGCAAAGCCTCTCCTGGAAAAGCCTCAGGGGAGCAGGGAAAAACCCCCAGCGTTTTTAGCCTCAGCTACAGAAACATTCCCTGATTTCTGGAGCACCAGCACGGAGCTCCTGGGGCACTGCAGGCTGCAGCTGGAGTCAGGATATAAAGTGCAGAGAGCCAAAGGGAGCAGGAATATCTGATGGGATGGAGGTGGGAAGGAGAGTGAGGGACCAGGCTGCTGGTCATGCTGTAAGGAAAATAATGAACACCTCAAATGAGAGGGGGACAGAGCCTGGAGATGCCAGGATAGGCAGAAAAGGAAATGTGCCATGGAGGGTCCAGGGAAACAGCAATAAAGGTGCAAGTAAAGGCATTTCCAAGAGTGATTTAGGAAGCTCAAATTCCCTTTTATGCAGGACTTTAATTTGCATGGGCTGCCAGTGAGATCTGAGCTACAGAGAACCTGACCTCAGGATATGCAAATACCTCAAACACAGTTCAGGCTCAGAGGATGGAAGGTTTTCACTCTGAAGAAGTCCCTCAGCATGACCAGCATCTTCCAAAGCCTCTGGCCAGGCTCCTGCAGATCCATCCCAGCAGCCTGAGCCACTGCAGGAATGGGATTGGAGGCAGACTGAAAGCTTTGCCCAAAATCCCATTTCTGCAAGTGAACACGGCTGAGTTTGGCTAAGGAGTCGTCTGGACCAGGAGCCAGTGGCTACGAGCGCCTGAGCAAGGCCCAGCAGGGGCTGGGGCCTGGAGAGCAGGGCAGGAGCAGCCAGCTGGGATGCAAGGGGAATCACAGGGTCAGGCTGTGGGAGGGACTCATAAAACACAGAAAACAGGCAAAAGGAGAGGAAAGCAGCGGCAGGGAACCCCCAGGCTCTGCCCATCCCAGCCCTGCTTGGCCTTGCCCGGCCCTGTCCATCCCATCCCATCCCAGCCCATCCCATCCCATCCCATCCCATCCCATCCCATCCCATCCCATCCCATCCCATCCCAGCCCATCCCATCCCAGCCCATGGATCCCATCCCATCCCAGCCCATCCCATCCCAGCCCATCCCAGCCCAGCCTGGCCCTGCCCAGCCCTGAGAGGGGTCTGGGGAGCACAGCAGGGGCAGGGCTGGAGAAGGGCACTCCAGAGCCCTGCTCCTCAGGATGGGTGGCCAGGGAGGGAGCCGGGCACAGCACTCTTGTTATGAACAAGTTCACAGGTTAATCAGGTCAATACAGTCAGAGCTGTTAGTGCACTTAAAGTTGTAATAAGTTAATTATGTTAATTAAATAGCTGTTAAATGCTAAACCCTTGTTGTACCCCCACTGTTAACTCCTTTACACACACCCTGGTTATACCCCCACCTTACCCGTACCCTTGTTGCATCCGTCGGGTATTGCTTCCACTGCTTCCCAAAATGGCAACTGGGAACATTCCCGGGAAATATGCAAATTAAGAGATGCTCAAGAAAAATCCAAAAAAGACCCTAGAAATGACGAGCCAACCCAAAATCTAAAGAACTAATTGACTGGACCTACTGGTGGGAAACCCCTCTACTCCACCAACAGGGTTTTAAATGTCACCGTCACCTCAGTAGAACTGGGCCAGAGTGAGGACCCTAGATGATGAGCCAGAAGATGTTTTCCTAGGCACGCCCGTGAGGACGGGAGCCTCAGCTCTGCTGTGGAGCAGAACTGCTCACCTCCTCCTCTGCATCGCCAAAGGGAGCAGCAGCGGTGCGCGACCCCTCAGGCCCCACCCAGAGCTGATCGCTGAATAACAGCATTAAAAGGAGCCTGTCTCCTTGCCTGTTTATTTCACTCTGCTCCAGGGCCCAGCTGGATTTTACCCCTCGGTGAAGCAGCTCCGAGGAGAGGTTCCCTGTAATGCTGCAAGGAGGAACAGCTAAACCCCTCCAGTGAAAGGGCTTTTCTTTTCCATTCCATTCCTGAAGCCAAGGAAGCTTTTCCAGAGCCATTTGATCTCCCCTTTATCACCCAGCCCAGGAGGGACAGTGCAGCCTCTACATTCCACTCCAATTCCCATGTCCATTCATCCAGGCATTTTCTCCTCCCAGGAACCCCCTGGCCCAACCCTGGCCAAGGCCCAGGGTCCCCAGGGATGCTGTCCAGTGCTATCCAGCAGGGACAGTCCCCCTCCACTCTTCTCTTCCCCAGCCAGCTCAGCCCAGCGCCAGCACCCCAGCAGGGAGCTCCACAACAAATTCCTCATGGGAAGCTCTTGGCTCCCTCAGTCGTGGTTCCAGTCATCCCCTCTCTAATGGGACACCCTGGTGGGCTGTTAAACCCCTCCAGAAATCCCCTAAAGACCCTCCAGCCTTGCCCTGGGTGTGTGGGGCTAGGAGTTCCCTTGGGCACACAGCCCTCGGGCACCAGGACGTGGAGCCCATCCGTGATCCTGGATTTCCTCAGGAGGCTCCTTCCCCCAGGGGCAGCAGCTGTGCAGCACCAGGAGGGGCACAGAGGGCAAAAAAAAAGCAGAGAAGAATCAAATATGACTCACTACAGGGTCTCCAGGATTTTGGCTGGCTCTGGCTTGGGCTGGCTCAGTGCAGTTCTTCCCCTTGCCCCAGGTCCTGCCAGGGCTTTATTTCCCCATCCCAAAAATACAGAATGAACAGAGAAGCTCTGGAGGATTCAGGCACTTGAACACATCACAAATGTGCTGCTTCATAAATCCTGGTGTGGCTGAGGGCTTGGAAGCTGCAGGAAGGGATTGATGGATGGATTTTTCCATTCTTATTAAGCCTAAGAAACACTTTCCCAGGAGCCATAAGGCCTTGATGCCTCCTTCCTTCTGTCTTTGGGACACTGAAGGGAAAGGAAAAAATAAGAATATTCCTTCTCCTGCCATTTTCTCAACTGGACACGGAGCAAATCCCCTCAGCTCTGGAAGGTTTTGTCTTCACACTTGTGCAGGTGGGGCTTGGTCAGGGAATTCCTGCTGTACCTGGGGCTCTGAGGGAGGGCAGGCTGTGCCAGGCTCTCCATGGACACAGGACCCACCTTCCTCTGCCCCTTGGTGACAGAGTCCGGAGTCCCAGGGCTGTGATGGATAAAGCTCCATCCTGAGCTCTCCAGCCAGCACATCAGCCTCCCAAAACTTCATATTTTTGTGCCTCCAGGTGAGGATAGAACATCTCCAATCCATCATTTCCAGCAGAGCAGGGAGCATGTGGCTGCAGTCCCAAACTGTTGCTCTGGGAATGGTGTTCATGACTCAGCCACCGCTCCTGGTGGAACTGGACAAGAATTAACCCCTCCTGTGTCCCTCTGCCACCTGCAAGGGCAGCTCTGAAGGGTCCAATTTGCTCCCAAATTTTTGCTGCTCTTCTGTTCTAAAATTGGAAACTGCCATGGCCAGAGATGGTTGAAAAAGTCACACAGCCTGAAGGCTTTTCTTACACAAATAACAGATTCACTGTGGTTAAAAAACTCCTCTGAGATCATCAAGTCCAACCACCCAGCACTGCCACAGCTACCACTGCCCCGTGTCCCCAAGTGCCACATCCACAGGGCTGTTAAACCCCTCCAGGGGTGGGGACTCCACCCTTGCCCTGGGCAGCTGTGCCAGGGTTGAATAACCCTTTCCATGAAGGAATTTTCCCAATATCCACCCTGAGCCTTCCCTGAGGTTCCCTCTCCTCCTGTCCCTGTTCCCTGGCAGCAGAGCCCGACCCCCCTGGCTGTCCCCTCCTGTCAGGAGTTGTGCAGAGCCACAAGGTCCCCCTGAGCCTCCTTTTCTCCAGGCTGAGCCCCTTTCCAGCTCCCTCAGCTGCTCCTGGGGCTCCATAAAAAAGCCTGTGAGGACCCTCAGCCACTTGCCATGAGCTGATGGCACTTGGTGGCCATGAGGCTGTGCTGAGTTGTTTGGGCTGTGATGGGTTTGGGAGTGACAGACACGGAGAGCTCAAAGGAAAATGTCCAAACTTGCAACTGATCCAGTCCAGCTCTTATTAGAAATGCAAGGAAAGTAACCAGGCATATGCAGGTAGCACCAGGATGATTTATTTTATTACCCCTACAATTATTATTAGCGCTCAGAAGCTCCTGAGGCACAGTAGGACCATTGGAATAAAACATGGAAGCAAAGTGCAGAGAAGGAATAGAATAGAAGTGAGGTATGCAAACACCCCATGCCCCAGGACATACTGTGATCCAGCATTTCCAGTGCTGTGAAAATGGGAGCCTTCCTTGGGAAAGCCAAGGAGCAGCTGTTTGGAACTGAAGGTTAAAGCAGGCAGCACAGAACAGTCCTGGATTCTGGAGGGAATGCCAAGACTGGGGGATCACAGGGAGGAGAGACCACCTCTGGTCACCCTGGGGCTCTGCTGGAGATGGAGCCTGGATGGACAGAGCCAGCTGTGGGCTCAGCTCCAGGGCACAGCCAGCAGTGACCCCAAGCTGCCCCTGCATCTTCCACCTGCCCCAGGGCCCCTGGAAGGGGACAGGCCGGGGGTCCATGGGTCAGGAGCAGAGGTGGGAACACCTCCCTGCCTTACCTGCATCGCCTGCACTCGGTGCTCCCCAGCCTTGCTGGGCTCCTGCTCACTCCAGGGGCCATGGGGATCCTCCCACACTCCCAGATTTGCCTGGGTATCCATCTGGGATCCTCTCCCATCGAGTCCCCTGGAGCAGCAGCTCAGCCCAGCTCAGTAAACTCATCAAACCCATCAAACCCCTCAAACACATCCAACCCATCAAACACAAACACATCCAGCCCATCAAACCCATCCAACCCATCAAACCCCTCAAACCCATCAAAGCCATCCAACTCATCCAACTCATCAAACCCATCAAACTCATCAAACTCATCCAACTCATCCAACCCATCCAACCCATCACTCATCCAGCTCATCAAGCCCATCCAACTCATCAAACCCATCAAACCCATCAAACCCCTCAAACCCATCCAACCCATCAAACACATCCAACCCATCCAACCCATCAAACCCATCAAACCCATCAAACTCATCCCTGTGGACTGAGCTGCTGTAGGGCTGGCAGTGCCAGTGCAGGCAGGGGTCACACCCACACAGAGCAAAGGCCACCACAGGTCACCTTGTGTGGCTTTTCACCCCTCCTGGAGCCCATGGCCTCAGCGGGGCCCTGACTGCTCAATGCCAGGGATCAGGAAATGAGAGGAGATGGAAAACCAAAGGGCTGGGACATCGTTCCTGCAGCAGAAGCCTGGGGTGGTTCCAGACCTGAGCCTGTAGAGCAAGAGACTAAAAAAGGACCAGAAAGGAAGGACTGTCCAAGCAGGACTCTCTTGGTTATCCTGAACAGCCCTAGGCCTCTCTTGGCTCTTTGGTTATCCTTTCCTGGTTATCCCACTTGTTGTCCCTGGGTTTCTGGGCCTGAGCCTGCTGAGCTCACAGCAAGACCACTCATGCTCCCAGCTGGGCTCAGGCAGACATGAAGCACCTCCTTCAAAGCAGGGAAGACATTTGGTTTTGCAGAAGTGTTCCTTGTGCTCTGCACAGGAGGATGTGGTTGGGAGGACACAAAGCTGACATCAAGAATTCCCTAAATCCAAATTCTGAAATGCATCTGCCATGGAGCCACAGCTGCTCAGGGTGAGGTGTTCACAGCAGCTCCTTCGCTGGCTGGGGGTTGCTCCCTTCTCTGCGTGTGCCAGCAAGACTATTTCTATTTTTCAATCAAGTCTCCATCAGTGTCTTTTCTTCTTTCCTGAGTTTTGTTGGATTTCAGGACCGTGCCAGTTTGAGGTTATCAGTAAAGCTTTCCTTAGCTCGTTGATGTGGTGCTGAGGGCCAGGTCAGGGTGGGGTTATCATTCCAGACCTTCCCTGCTGGCTGATCCAATGGGAGGCAGAGAACTCGACAGAGTGTGTTCCTGGCCCTGGGACCTTGGGCAGGGCTTTGCTTTCAGCTCAGTTGCTGCTGCCGTGAGCACACCAAACCCAGGCTGGGGTGGATTAAGGGCTCAGCTCCATTCATTTCCCAGGGAATCAGGTCACCTCTGGAACAGCTGGATTTCCCAGGAAAAGAGGAGGCTGTGCTGGGAAGGGCTGGGGGCATTTGCCCCTCAGTTCAGTGAGGATGAGAGCAGGCACAGCTGGGCCAGGGAGGTCTTGTCCCTTGGCCAGGCACCAAAACCAGCCTCAGCATGTGAGCCCACAGCCAGCAGCCTCTGGAAGGAACACCAGACATGTGTTCCACGTGCAGAACGTGCACCAGGAGCCTGGGAAACCTGACCTTCCTGGCCTTAACGGGGTTCTCACACAGAGCTGGGGCAGAGGACAAAGTCAGAAAACGGTTCAATCAAAGACAGAAGAAAGAGAACTCCCAAAGCTGCTGGCATTGCCAAACTGCAGCAGGAAGGGTGAAGGGCAGGGACTGAGCCCAACCCCTTCTTCCAGAAATCACTGCTGCGCTCTCAGCACTCCTGCAGCTGTGGTTTCCCTGTGCCTTTAACTGGAGTTTCATCCCGCGGTTGCCACAAACCCCTGTCAGGGTGATGAGTGTGAGCACTGAAGGCTTTGCATTTTTAATCGAGGAGCAGAACTCTCACTGAAGGGAAGCTCTGGCCGAGAAGCCCTCCTGCCTTTGGAGGGGAGCTCAGTTTTGCCATCGTTTATTTGTGCAGAATGCACTGCACCCGCTGCTCTGCACGGGGGGGCTGCGGCTCCAGCCCCAGCAAAGCACCGAACTCAGAGTCCCGAGCAAGCCCTGCCCAGCCGAGCTCCTGGGCTGCCCGAACACTCCCCAAAGAAAGGTAAAGCCGTGCTGTGCCACCGCCCTCCCTTCCTGAGGACCTGATGAATAATTAATGCAGCCAGTTGACTCCACTTGACCCCTATCGTTAATATTTACAGCCGAGGAAAGGCAGGGCAGGGCTGGGGCCACGGAGAGCCCAGACAGGGCTGGGGATCCTGCCCTGGTGCCACAGAGCTGGACACAAAACTGGAATAGAGATGGTGAACGGCCCCCCAGGCAGCCCCGGGGTGATGGTCCTGCAGGATCCATGGGCCCAAGAGGCTGTGCCCATAGAGGGGCTGCTCTGCACCATCCCCGGGAGAGGTGGCTCCAGGAAGGGTTTGGAAAAGCCCAGCAGGGTGCTCAGGAGAGGGGAGAGGCTGACCCAGCTCTTGCAGCTGCTTTCTCACTCACACCATGGAATCCAGGCCTTTCTCCCAAAGCCTGGGTTTGGTGTCCAAGGTTTAACAGCAGCAGAACAAATCCATGGCCAGCAGAATTCCAGGGAGCACTGAGGGCACAGGAGTGAATCCAGGCCAAGGGGTTAAAGTCTCATAGCATTGTTTGCTTTGGGTCCATTCCTTGGCTGAAGCACACTGGGACAGGACCAGAGCACACGGGGGCAGTGGGCTCCAGCAGGCAGAGCTGGGGCTCAGGGAGCCGGGACCATCCTCCAGGAGCACCTGGAACCCTCTGGAGCAGGGCTGTATCCACACGGGAAGTGTGTGAGACCCCGGATAACCTGGAGCCACAGCAACACCAGGGCTTGTGGGGATGTTTCTGGGATCCCACCCCGTGGAAAAGGAGCTGATGAACATCCTGGAGCTGCCTCTCCTTGCTCTGCACAGCAGATTTACAGCACAGCCCTGCAAGGACACAGCTCCCTGTCCTCGGGAAGGACAGGCACTGCCTCTCCTCCTCCTCCTTCTCCTCCTCCTCCTCCTCCCCCTGGCCCAGCAGCTCCTTCCCTGGCTCTGAGACCCTTTTAACAAAACCCCAGCCCTGGCTCTTCCCTCTCCTTCCCCAGGTTCAGCTTTTGTCCCCTCCCTGCAGAGCCAGCCCAGCTCCAGAGACACCCCAGCAGCACAGGGGGCTCTGCAGGGACCTGCTCAGGGTCCCACCGGCCTCTGGTCCCCTCCTCTCCCTCATTCCCTGCCCCTGCGGCACCAAATCCCTGCTCTGCCTCCCAAACCCCTCTGCTGTGTCCATCCTCATCCTCCTGGGCTCAGGTCCCTGAGCAGAGGGGTCTCTGGGGGCCCTTCCCTGACCCCTGCTCCTGCACACAAATGTATTCCCATGCTCCCAGAAATTCACATCATTAACCATGATGAGATTAAACCTTTTCAATTTAACAATTTCCAAGTGCCCGAGGGCTCTCAGCTCCCTTTGTTTTCCCTCTCTCTTCCCACTGCTACAGCCCAAAGGAGCCCATTTAGGGGAGATCCACCCCTGCTGGCCTGGCTGCAGGGACCTGGCCCTGCAGGGCTTCTGGAGCTGTCTCCCTCTGGAACACAGAAAACAGCTCCCAGTGACAGCACCGTTCGTGTCACCAATCCCTCCCATCCTCCATGATGCTCCTGGAGGCTTACTGGAATTTTTGCCACGAGGTTTTTGTTTGGTTTCATGGGTTTATTCCCTCCACCCTTGCAAACACAAAACTCCTGTTAAATGCTGTCCCTGCTCTTCTGGCTCTTATACTCTCATCCATTTCCCCATTTCCATCACTCTTCCTTCCCCCTCCCTGCTGTGCCCAGGCTTTTATCTCATGCATCATTCATCCCAGCTTAGTGCCTTCTTTTAGGGCAGCCTTCTGGGAGCTGCAGATCTCCTCGAGTTCCTCCTCTCCTCCTGCCTTGCCCTGGTTTGCACTCACACACACTTTCCCTGGAGTTTCCCAGGAATGTTGCATCCAAGGCAGAGCAGGAAGGAGGAGAGCAGCCTCCACACACCTTGCAGCAAACCTTGTGAGACTTCCATGAGCTTTTTATGTGCAGAGCCTGGCCTTGGGCTAGGTTGGGCTGGCAGCTCTGGCACTGGCACATGGCCAGAAGGAAGGGCCAGGGTGAACCTGTGGAGTCCAGCCTGGTAAAGCTCCAGGTGGAATTGTCCAGGAGCTGCCAGGAATGTTCCCCCGGGCTTTGGAAGTGCTCAGGGAGGATGCTGGTCCTGCTGCCAGCAGCACCTTTGGGAACAGCTGCTACAGTTCCCATCCTTGCCCCTGCCAGCTGGAATTTGAGCTGGGATGAAGCACCCTCAGGCCACTGAGGTGTCCCTGCAGCTGCCACCACAGCGATGTCCAGCACTGAAAGGGACAATATTTCCAACCTGGATATTTCCATTGCAATTCTCTGTTGTTTGTGGCTGGCCTGGATCCCTGGAAACTCAGGCCAGACTGGGTGGGGCCCTGACCAAGCTGGGATGGTGGAAAGGGTCTCTGCCCATGGCAGGGGCTGGAAGAGATGAGCTTTAGGGTCCCTTCCAACCCCAAATGCTCTGTGACAGCTCAACACAGCAGAAAACTCCCCCAGATCCCCCAAAAGTGCATTCTTTGTGATACAAATGACAGTCCTGGGGAGCACGAACTGGAAGACAAACACAAACTTGGAAAAGCTTGGGAAAGGCTTTCCAGCCCCTTGGTGGAGCCTCCCAAATCTCTGTTGGTGACAGAGGCCTGTAAATGTCCCAGCTCTGTTCCTGACCCTCTTCAAGAGGTAAAAGCTGCTGGGGAATTCCCACCTGTGCCCAGGGCTGCCAGGAGAGCTCCAGCTGGGATTTGGGCTCTGGCTGGGAGGAAGGAGGAAGCAGAGCCATCCCCACCTCCTTCCATCAGGAGATGCTCTGGGTGTAATTCCCTGGAGTGTGGGACGAGCACACGGCCAGAGTTTCTCCACTGGGCCAGAAATGCACACAAATTTCAGAGGCAGAACATGGCACATTATTGCCAGGGAGACAGAATTGCTTTTGGGGTGTTTTGGCCTGAGCTGGATGGATTCATCCCAGCAGCAGCTCCTCTGCTGGCTGCGGACTCAGAGAGCTTTTCCAAACACCTCTGTAGCTCTCGTGCCTTGGGAGAGTGAATAAATATCAACACTATAAATATAAATATAAATACTACAAATATAAATACTATAACTATAACTAACTATAACTATAACTATAACAACTATAACTATAACTATAACTATAACTATAACTATAACTATACCTATAGCTGGTACACACAGCAGCCACGAGGTTTTCCATCTTCCTTTTGGGTTGTTGGATGTTTGGCTGCTGTGCCCCAGGGGCTGTGGAAGGGCTGGAACAGGGACAGCCATCGGTGGGGTGGAAACTGGCCATGGGCAGCTCCATCCAAAGCACCCCTGAAGACCTCCTAGGAGTGCTGGAGCTCCTCCAGGGTGGGGTGAGGCACAGGGGAGGTGCCTTCAAGGCAGCTCAGCCACATCCAATGGCAAATCCCAGGGACCAGGGATGTTTGGGCTCATCCCAAGGCCATGCTGTGACTTCCACCCAAGGCTGGGATCCGGAGAGGAGGGGGGCCCATCCAGCTGTGCCCAAGGCACATCCCTGGAGAAAAGCAGACACCAGCAGTGCTTCAAGGTGGGCTGATCCCACCTGGATCTCCAGGCCTGGAGGGCAGGGATCAGCTCCAATCCCTTACTCAGCATTTGCAAAGCCCCACTCGCTTTGGAGGGGATTTCAGATTAAGCTCTTTAAGCAACAAAGCAAGATCTTTCTTTTAAACCTCTGCCTAATCCCATAATCCTGAGGGAAGGCCTCTCCTCCCCCTGGGGGAAAAGGAAAAGGAGGTTTTTTGCTGAGGGAGACATAATGACTTCATCCCTACAAAATCGGGTGATATTGGCTGATTAGACACAGAAGGCCTTGGGGAAAGCAGGATTTTGGATAACAAGGAAGGAAAAAACCAGATACCCCCAAACCACCCTAAGACCATGGGAAGAGACAATGGGAAGGGGAAAAAGGGTCCTGCTCTGGTGGCCTTGAGGTGCAAAGAGCAGAGCGGGTGTGCCTTGGCTGCGGGAGGATTCCTGTGATGGGACAGGGAGCAAAATCCCCCAGTGCATGGCTGGGAACCAGGAGCTGGACATTTGGGATGGCCCAGGGCAAAGCTCAGCTCTTACATGGAACAGCCCCCAGATATTTTGGGATGGAAGGCACCTCTGGAGGCCTCCAGCCCAAGCTCCTCACTCAGGGTCAGCAGTGGGGTCACTCAGCTTGTCCAGGTCACAAAACCCTGCAGGGACTGAGGCAGCCCCAGAGCCAGACCTTCCCCTGCATCCTCCAGCTTCCCAGGGAATGATGCCGGGGGGAGGCAGGGAGGAGCTGCCACTGCCCTGTGCAGGAGCTTTGGGATCTCCAGGGCCTCCAGGCACAGGGAAAACACAACACAAGGAGCACAAAGCCAGCGCAGCTCGGGGGCTTCGCTGACTGAGCTTTGAAAGCTTTAGATGGGAGATAAGAAACATCAAAACCTCACATTGTGTTATCAAAGGAGGAGTGAAGTCTGCAAACAGCCTAGAAAATCCTGAATGCTATTGATAAAAAATAATATTGAATCTCTAAACAATGTGAACACTCATTTTCTTGCTCACACTGATTTTGCTACGAACATTTCTGAGTTTATTCAGCACTACTCCTAGTTAAAGTGATTTCAGCGCTAATATCCGAAGGAAGCAGCCAGTGTGAGCTGGAAACCCGTTAGAGATGTGGAGCAGGTGACTCCTGCCAACATTCCTCCAGAATTGCTCCTCGCTGGGTTAAAGTTTGGGGTCTCAGTCTGCAAAAGAGAGAAAAACTGCTGGGAGCTGCTTGTGGAGATGGAAACAGCTCTGAGTGCAGGAGCTCTGGGGTGTTCCATGAGCACCTTGGGCCATCCTACACCTGAGAAAGGAGCTGCAGGTGTTTCCTTTGAGGCATCACAGTCACAGAATCAGTCCCAGAATCCCGAGGTGGAAGAACCCGCCGGGATCCAGCCCCACCCTGGGCATCCCCGGCAGCGCTGTCCAAACGCTCCTGGAGCTGCGGCAGCCTCGGAGCTGTGCCCGTTCTGTGGGAATAAATCACACAGACTCCATTTTCTTAATGGTGAAAAAAGCCCCTTCTTTATTCACATAACTCCTTTTTATCCAGTTTTACAGACCTCGTGTGTGACTCCAATCGGTCAGGAGCTTTCTTGTTAATTACTTTATTGGTCATTAACAAGTTGTTACCCTGCATTGATTGGTCACTCCAACCCCCAGTGTGTATGTGCAGGGAAAGTTGTTTGTGAGAGATAGTTTTCATTTTTCTATCTGTTTATACAGGTGCTGTTGCCAGTTTTTTACCCAGGAATAGATTGTTATGTTAATGAACTGCTCACTCCAGGATTGCTTTCACATGGGAACTTGCAAAGGGCTATCCTGACAAGGCCAGCCACTGAAATAACAGAGCTGGCCTGATTGTATGAGGTCTTTCTTTATAATTTTTCTGCCTTACTGCAACACTTTTCCCTGGGGAAGACAAGTCTGTTCAAAGTTCCATCACCCAACGCTGCCAGCAGCCCGTGCTGGTGGCTAAGCAGGGGAGAAGCAGCCCTTGCTGCCTCACAGGAGGGTCAGAAAGACAAAAGGGAATGGGGTTTTACCTGTCCAGCCTGAGCCTGGGAAAGAAGCAAATAAAAGTCCAAGTGAAACCTGCAGGCTTGAGCAAATACATCTCCACTGCTCTGGCTCTCAGCCAGGGGATGGCTGGAGTTGGGATGGAGGTGCATGAAGAGCTGCACCCAGACCAGGGGGGCTGAGAGAGGACGGGAGCCCCCAAATCCCTGAATCCCACCAGGCTGGATGTGCCCTGTAGGGAAAGGGGAAGAGGATCTGAAGCTGTTTGAGCCCGACCCCCCGGCTGTCCCCTCCTGTCAGGAGCTGTGCAGAGCCACAAGGTCCCCCCTGAGCCTCCTTTTCTCCAGGCTGAGCCCCTTTCCAGCTGCCTCAGCTGCTCCTGGGGCTCCAGCCCCTCCCCAGCTCCCTTCCCTGCCCTGGACACGCTCCAGCCCCTCAGGGACATTCCAGAGTTGAGGATCCCCAGGGTGCACCGACAGCAAGGACTGCACCAAATCCGTTTCACTGCAGAACTTTCCAGCCAGGTCCCATTTCCACAATTCGGTGGGACCAGCCTTCCCCAGGGGTTCAGTGCCACCCTCCCCCAATGCCTGCCCGGGCAGGCATCGCCAGTAGCCGATGAGGCTCAGGAGATGAGGATGGTTGGACAGGAGGCCCCGGGCTGCTCGTTTAACAGCCGATTAGTGCTGCCTTTGATGCTCTCTCTGCTTCCCAACCAACACGTGTTCAGCACTGAGATGATTTAACAGCTGAGCCGAGCCCAGCCCCTGGCACAGAGAGGGAGTTTAGCAGTGCTTGATCTCCCAGATGGTGCCCCAGAGGTGAGGATTATGTTGTTATCAGCATCCCTAAAAATCCCGGTGATGGGAACAGCAGAGACAGGGAAAGGATGGAGGATTTCTCCTGTCAGGATTTCAGCATCTTTTTTACAATTGCTGGTTTCTGAATTTTTTCAATAGGTTTCTTTGGGTTTGATTTGTTGTTTTTTTTTTATTTTTTTCTGGAGTAATTCCTTGCAAACCTTCTCATTGGCTTCAATCTGTTCTGAAGTGATGAGGAGTTTTTGGTTTAAAATTTTGTATTTGGAAGATGCCCCCGGTCACTGTGTCCTGGAGGTCTGGGTCCCCATGCCCAGGTGAGGCATCCACCCAGCCCAGCAGCTCCAGAGGGCCTTGAGCCTGTCCTGAAACGGGATGGGGAGAAGGTGGAAATACATCCTTGAGGCAGAACCCAGCCCCAGGGAATCCCAGAATGATTTGGGTTGGAAGGGACCTTAAAGCCCATCGAGTCCCTTAAAGTCCTGCCATGGCAGGGACACCTCCCACTGTCCCAGGCTGCTCCAAGCCCTGTCCAGCCTGGCCTTAGGCACTGCCAGGGATGCAGGGGCAGCCACAGCTGCTCTGGGCACCCTGTGCCAGGGCCTGCCCACCCTGCCAGGGAACAATTCCTTCCCAATATCCCATCCATCCCTGCCCTCTGGCAGTGGGAGCCATTCCCTGTGTCCTGTCCCTCCATCCCTTGTCCCCAGTCCCTCTCCAGGAGGGACTTCTCCAGGAAGGAGCCCCTTTAGGCCCTGGAAGGGGCTCTGAGCTCTCCCTGGAGCCTTCTCCTCTCCAAGTGAGCACCCCCAGCTCTGCCAGCCTGGCTTCAGCCCTGGGAGCAGCTCCGGGGCCCCTTCTGGACTTGGGCACCAGGGATGGGGCACTGGGTGGTGACAGCCACAAACGCCCTGCACTACACGGGCTGGAATCACCTCCACTCTCCTTGGCCTGCATGGTGCTGCTGCTCCCAGGTGTCAGGGGTGAAGATCTGGCCTGGCAGAAGGAGCTGAGCTGGGTCCCCTCCTCCTGTGTCCCTGCTGGGCCCGGGGCCACCTCCAGTCCCTGCTCCAACTGCTCGGCTGGGCCAGGGGGGAGACCCCGGAGAGGGGGGACCTGCTGAACTCCCACCTCTGGGGCAGCTCAGCTCCAGCAGGGCCAGGCCTTCCTTAGGAAGATTTCCCTGGGATTTATTGCCTCCCCTTCCCCACAGTGAAGGAGCAGAAATGTCCTGGCTGTGTCGGGTCCCTCCCTCTGGCAGCTCCTGTCTCAGTTTGCAGGTGACAAAATGAGGACGATGCCCTTCCTTCAATTAATTCCCATCTCTTCTTCCTTCCCCCTCAGGGCACAGCAGCAGCTTCAACATCATAAATGATTTAGGAGTGGAGCCAGATGAAGCCAAAGCTGATGGATGACAATGCTCTGCTTGGGGGAATGTTTTCCTGCTGGAGGTTTTTTGGAAACAAATATATTTATCTTCATTCAAAATTGAAACACAGCCCCCATTGCAGGTGAGTCAGCCCTGAGTCAGGATCCAGCAGGAGCACAGCTGGGAAGAGCCCATGGAGCAGATAGGAGGGATCCAGGCTGTGCCAGGGAAGGGGGAACTGGACCAGGCACAGGAGTCCTCAGGGCTCCTCAAATTCTCCCTGGCTTTAAGAGGTTAAAATGGTTTTTGCCCATTTTGCCCCTCAGATGGAACTTCCCGAGTCTCCAGGTTGGGTTTGGAAGCACCAGGTCCCCCTTTGCAGGAAGTGGCAGCCAGGACACGCTCTGTGCCTTGGCTTTGGGCAAAACCCCTGAACCAGAGCAGGGGCAGCTCTTTGGGGGTCCTGGGCAGCGCCAGGGGTAGGAGGGAGGATGGGGAACCCCAGCAGCACCATGGGCTGTGATCCAAATCAAAGCCCATGGAAAAAGGGTTGGAATTACAGGTATTGATTCAAGTACACTTGGGGTAGCGCGAGAGCATGGGCTGGTCCTGAGCTGTGACACCAGAGAGGCTCTCCCCGGCCGGGATCTTTCACTGCCCTTGGCAGAACAGAAACCCTCCCTGAACTCAGGTCACTTTTTCCCGGGGTACATCCCATTCCCTGAAACCTCCCTGAGCAATCCCAGCCCTCCAGCCCGTTTTAGCTCCACCAGGAGCAGTTCCAGGTGAGGCAGGAGATGCTGCTGTGGGAGGGCAGCGAATCCCTGCTCCCAGCAGGAGCAGAGCCTCCCAGCCCCGGCACAGCCAGAGCAGGACCCCAGAGCAGAATCCCGGAGCTCCAACTGTGCCAGCCAGGTCCCCAGTTCCAGGTGTCCCCAAACAGCCAGAGGGTTCTGTTCTGGGGACTTGTGTTCTCTTGTCCCTCTGGAAGCGCTGGGTGTGAGCACAGCCTGGAGGGATTTGGGCACTGGAAGATTCACTCTGAGCACGAGGCAATTCCGGTGGAACTGCAGGAGCAAATCCTGCAAATCCCAGCTGCTCTGGGAGCAGCTCCAGATGTGGTCCGGGTGGGTGTCCTGGTTCAACGCCTGGCACTCGGGCTGAGCTGTCCAACAGGGCAGGGGAAAGCCCCATTTTAGGATATGGCAGGTGCCAATTCCCATGGGAACACCGGGGCACTGACCCCGTGTCACCCACACTGTCCCCTGCAGTACCCTCCCTGCCCAGCGCCAGCGGGGAGGAGCAGGGAGAGGATGGAGGGAATGCAGGGACAAAGGGAGGGTCTGGGGGACATGGGGGGAGTGTGGGTACACGGAGAGGATGGAGGGAATGCAGGGACACAGAGGATAAGGAAGGATGGAGGGAGTGTGAGGACACAGAGGAGACGGATGCAGGGAGCACAGGGAAGATCAAGAAGGATGGAGGGAACACGGGGAGCACCAGGGAGAGGAATGGAGGGAGCACAGGGAGGACACAGGGAGCATCAGCAGAGGCCTCTCAGCTCCAGTGAGTCCTTCCAGCTGAGCCTCGTGGAGGTGAGACCCTGTGTGACAGGGACAGCAGGGACTGGGTGTCCTGGGGGGCTGCAGAAGAAATGGCACCAATGCTAAGGACAGAGCAAATACAATTTTCTTTGAAGTCCCCCTGGATTCCCAAGGGAAGGCACTGTCAGAGTTATGGAGCACCTCACAGCACAAGCTGATTCCTGTGGCAGCCCCAGGATCCTCCAGTGCTGGGGCTCCTCTCCCAAAGCAGCTCCTGCAGCGGCCAGCAGGGAACTGGGATGGACTGGGGGGGTTCTGCCAGGGAGGTGGGTGCAGGATGGAGGGAATTTAGGAAAGAGTAGAGGTGCTGAAGGGCCGGGATCCATCGAGGAGAATGTGGTGGGTCTTGGTGGACACCAAACACACCAAGCCCCAAAATTCCAGCTGATGGTCCAGGGTTAACTGAAGTCTTGTGTCCAGGGCAGGGAAGGGAGCTGGGAAGGGGCTGGAGCCCCAGGAGCAGCTGAGCGAGCTGGAAAGGGGCTCAGCCTGGAGAAAAGGAGGCTCAGGGGGGACCTTGTGGCTCTGCACAGCTCCTGACAGGAGGGGACAGCCGGGGGTGTCGGGCTCTGCTGCCAGGGAACAGGGACAGGAGGAGAGGGAACGGCCTCAGGCTGGGCCAGGGGAGGCTCAGGGTGGACACCAGCAGGAATTTCGCCCTGGAAAGGGTGCTCAGGCACTGGAAGAGGCTGCCCCAAGAGGTTTGGAGTGCCCATCCCTGGCAGTGTCCAAGGCCAGGCTGGACAGGGCTTGGAGCAGCCTGGGACAGTGGGAGGTGTCCCTGCTGTGGCAGGGGTGGAACAGGATGGGCTTTAAGGTTCCTCCAACCCAAAGCATTCCGGGACTCTGTGATTTTTTTTAAAACATACTCAGGAAAGGCACCCACCATCCATCACCCACAGACCCACCCAATGTTCTCCCTTCCACCTCACATCTGTTAGGAAAGAGCTCTTATACAACCTCTGTGCTTCTCATCTCCTTCCAATCAACCTCCCACCCTCCCTGACAGACCCTGCTCAGCAGCCACACCAGAGGCACTCTAGGCAAAACTCCTTTATTTTCCTTCTGCTTTAGAAACTCTTTGTACAGCTTAAGAAAAGAGGTTGCTTTTAAAAAGCAATGGAATCCCCATGCCAGGGATGTTCCATCTACAGCACCAAGCACACCCAGCTGAGCCTGACAGGGCTCTGAAGGACTGGACCTGGTGTTTAGGGCTGCTGGGAGTGGGATGACACTGTTCCTACACCTCATTCCCAAAGCCATGAGGTTTGAAGACACTTGGGGAGGTATCAGAAGCTGCAGCTGGTATCCATAGGGGTGCTGTTCCACCATTCCCAAGGTTTGGCTTCTTGGGAATGGGGTTTTTACAGGAAATGGCACCAGTGTTTAAAATACCTGAACCTGAAGAAAGTCCCTAAAATGATGCTTCCAGCAGGGATCAGCTTTTGGATCCAGGTCTGGCTGTGGCCCCGATCCAACCTTGTGGGGCTGAAATCCTCTGGCATTTTTCCTTAGGGATGTGGAATGTTTTGCTGCCAGGCTCTCCTTACACAGGAATCCAAGGAACCCTCTTGCCCCACATCCCACTCCAAACATTCCCCACTGAGGAGATCCCAGCACTGCCCCCCACCCACTGCTGCTGAAGCAGTTCTGATTTATCTCGAGATAAGAACGTTATCAATATTTTCATCCAGGAAGCCCTAAAAACAGGAGGGAAAGGTTGAATCCAGGCTTGACCCTCTTCTCAAACATCAGGATAATCCAGGTGGTCCAAAATGGGTGTCAGCCTGAAATGGAGTCCTGGGAAGCCCAGGGTGAGGGAGCCCCAGCCCTCAGCACCCCAAGATGTCCCGTGCCTTGTTCTTCCGCTGGAATCTCACATCCAAGGGGTCAAAGCCCCGTTCGCTGGCCCCAAAGAGGGCCCAGGGAGGAGTCCTGGCCGTGTACTCGGCCGCTGTGAAGGTCCTGGAGCCGCCACTCCGCTCGTGCTCCCTGACCAGCTCCTGGAAGCGGCCGTAGTCAATCCAGGTCCTCCACTCGCCATCCACCTGGAACTGGAGGAGAGGAGACAGTGAGCACCAGGGAGCAAACCCAGGGTGTGCTGAGAGCAGCTGGGTGGGGACAAACCGGGATCCCCAGCTGGTGTTTTACTAATTCTGCATCACATGGAGGTGCAGGTAAAGTCATCCAGAGGCTCCTGTAAGACACAGTTTTAACAGGAAAATGGGAGGAACTCAGGTGTATAAACACCCAGAGCCAGCAGGGAACTGATTCTCCACCTCTACTCTGCCCTTGTGAGACCTCCCTGCAGAGCTGCTTCCAGCACTGGAACAACCTCATCCTGTTGGAATGAGCCCAGAGGCCCAGGAGCTGCTCTCAGGAGGAGCCCTCTGCTCTGGAGCCAGGCTGGGAGAGCTGGGGCTGCTCACCTGGAGAGGAGAAGGCTCCAGGGAGAGCTCAGAGCTCCTTGCAGGGCCTAAAGGGGCTCCAGGAGAGCTGGAGAGAGAAAAGGGCTAGAGAGACAGGATACAGGGAATGGTTCCCCACTGCCAGAGGGCAGGGCTGGATGGGATATTGGGAATTAGGAATTGTTCCCTGGCAGGGTGGGCAGATCCTGGCACAGGGTGCCCAGAGCAGCTGTGGCTGCCCCTGGATCCCTGGCAGTGCCCAAGGCCAGGTTGGATGGGACTTGGAGCAGCCTGGGACAGTGGGAGGTGTCCCTGCCATGGCAGGAGTGGCACTGGATGGGCTGCAAGGTCCCTTCCAACTCATCCCAGGATCCTGTGATACCTCCATGAGGGCTGCACTGTTGGATGCTTTGCTTTTCAAAGTACCAGATTCCCCTTCCACTTTTCAGGAGGGAGGCTCCTAAAATGCCTCCCAAAACCTTCCCAGGCCTTCTGCCCTTGCCCTTGACACTTCCACGGGAGTGGGGAGCTGGAGAGCTCTGCAGGACAGGTGTGGATTTGGGGCCACACCCAGGTACCCCTCGAGGAGAGACCTTGCCAAGGTCAGCCTGACCCTGAGCATGTGGCTCCAGGGCAACCCAGCCCAGGAGCAGCACCAAGGAGGCACATGCCAAGGGAATTGGGATGGATTTGGGATGGATTTGGGTGACTCTGGACAGGGCAGGAGGGCTGTGTTTGGGAATGGGGGAGATGAAGAGGTTTAATGACACAAATCCTCTTTCCATGTGAAGAATGGCTCACTTTGACAAGCTGGAGCTTCATTTGTCTCCCAGACCTGCTCTGCCCATTTAGCCCCAGCCTTGGCTGAAGCTTCAATTAGGATTTATCTCAGCTAAGAGCTTATTACGCATTTCATCCAAAAAAAGAGGGAAAACAGACCGGCTCCTTGGTTATTGTGGATTTTTTTCTCCCCCCAAACTTGATGGCTGTGCATTTCAAATGGCACTTGACTTTCTGCCCAAGAGCTAAAAGCTTTTTTGGTTGGGAAAACTGCTGACACCCCTGAAATTCTGCAGTCAGCAGTGGCTGATGCTCCTCCATCCCTGCACATGGAATTACAGCGCGTCCCTGCCGGAGCTGGAGGCAGGAGGGGACACTGCAGAATCACAGCACTGGGAAGGAGTCCTGGCATCAGTCAAGGTGCCCAAGGCTCATTTTTCTTGTGCCAAGGTGGGGACGTGTGTGAGGCCACCAGGAAAGCAATGGCAGAGGAGACATCGTGTCACCTATAAAGGAAAAATCCTGATCCCAACGAGGATGTCGGGGCTCTGCAGAGCTGAGCTCCCCCCCAGGGGTGAGGAGGTGAAGAGTGGCACTGGATGGGCTTTGAGGTTCCTTCCCACCCCAAGCCACTCCATGATTCTGTGACCCCATTCCCACCAGAACAACCAAGCTGGGATCCATTCCAAAGCAGATCAATCAATAGCCACCACTTGTAGTGCAGTGACAGCACAGCCAGGAACCACAGCGCCAGAGGGGCAGGGGTGTCATGGGGAGAAATGGCTCCTGCTGAGGAATAAATCCCAAACCCAGAGTGGGGAAGAACAGCCCCAACTGCCCAGCTGGGATTTACAGCTTGGATTTAACAATGTTGTGATTGTGCCACGGGGAACAAAAGATTTAGGGCTCAAAGCAGTTTCACAACATCCATACATCAGGTGAGCCAACCCTAAACATGCCTGGGATGCCAGCCTAACACGGGCAGGTGTTTTAGGGAACTGTTCACTGCCTGTGGAGCCCTTCATTTACACAAAGTAAAATGTCCGAGAGCCCTCCCCTGGTTCTTCCCTAGGCTGGAATCACAGAGTGTCACAGCTCCTTCAGCTGGCCCTGGGCTTGGCTGCAAAGGGAAACTCTCCCTCCCTGAGGGCTCTGCCCAGCACTGGGGTGACTCAGGAGCCTTCCCTTGGGGCTCCTGGAGCTCCAGTCCCCAGGGTCCCAACACCCACTGCTCCACACAGACGTGGCACGGATGCACAGCCAGGAAAACCCCGATGGAATTCAGCACATCCTCCAGGGCAAGGAGCACTGCTCCAGGCAGGCATTAATGATGGGATACAAGAGGCACAGGAATGAGGGGAAACTTTAAATCCCAGGCTGGGCCAGGCTGGAAGGGAGCCCCGAGGGTCACTGGTGCCACCTCCCTGCTCAGGCAGGGCCATCCCAGAGCACAGGGCACAGCACTGTGTGCACAGGGCTCTGGAGTATCCCCGCCCAGGGAGACTCCAGCCCCTCCCTGGGCAGCCTGTTCAGGGCTGGGCACTGCCCAGGGCAGAAGTTCTGCCTCCTGGGCAGGGGCAGTTCCTGGGCTCAGGCCCTGCCCGTGGCTCTGGTGCCACTGCTGGGCCCCGGAGCAGAGCCTGGGCCCTGCTCTGCCCTCCCTGCACACAGGGACAGCCAGGCCTGAGGGCCCCTCTCAGCTGGGGCTCCTCTCCAGGCTGAGCAGCCCCAGCTCCCTCAGCCTTTCCTGGGCACAGAGATGCTCCAGGCCCTCCTCATCCTCACAGCCTGAGCTGGCCTGGCTCCAGGAGCTCCTGTCCCTGCTGTGCTGAGGATCCAGGGCTGGACACAGCACCCCAGAGGTGCCCCCAGGGCTGGGATCCCTCCCTGCCCTGCTGGCTCAGGACAATGAATTAATTACCAATTCATTAACCTCTTGACACCACTGGCCCTCAGGGCTCTCTGCTGACCCAGGGACAGCTCGTGGTCGTCCCCCCCCCCCCTCCCCCCCGCCGCTTCCTGGCACAGCAGCAGGGCTGGAACGGGGCAGCCCCAGGACAGGGGCTGGGCTGGCCTGGGACAGGGCCTGTCCCTCACAGAGCCCCGAGCCAAACTGGGAGAGATCCATGGATCCATACATGCAGACTGGGATAGACCCACAGATCCATATATGCAAACTGGGATATATCCATATATCCAAACTGGGATAGACCCATAGATCCAAACTGGGATAGATCCATGTATCCAAACTGGGATATATCTGTGTATCCGAACTGGGACAGATCCACACATCCAGACTGGGACAGACCCATAGATCCAAACTGGGATAGACCCACAGATCCAAACTGGGATATATCCATGTATCCAAACTGGGATATATCTGTGTATCCAAACTGGGACAAATCCACACATCCAGACTGGGATAGACCCATAGATCCAAACTGGGATATATCCATGTATCCAAACTAGGATATATCCATGTATCCAAACTGGGACAGATCCACACATCCAGACTGGGATATATCCATGTATCCAAACTGGGATCTATCCAAACTGAGATATGTATCCAAACTAGGATAGATCCATACATCCAGACTGGGATATAGCCATATATCCAATCAGAAAGTGGGATTAAATAGAGAGCCACGTTCCCTGGAAGCATCTGCAGAGCCTGGCTGAGCCCTCCCTTTGCTCCTGAACTGCCAGGAGTGGCCCTGACCAGGACAATTCTATCACTCCTCTTAGGCAGTAGATTCACAGCTGCTCTCACTGCAGCAGGAGCAGCTCCTGCTCCCAAAATCCAACGACATTCCTGAAGGAGAAGAGCCACGCTCCAGGTTTCTTTTCTTATCAATGTATTTGCAGAGGCAGTTTGGGGGAGCTGGGAACATGTGCACAGATTAATGACAATCCAGAAGGACTATGCACTACATTCCCCCAGATATGAGCACTGCTGAGAAATAATCCCAGGTGCATCTGACAGGATAAAATGTGGGAGAGAGGCTGGGATGTGACACAGGGAATGCTGAGGAATGGAAGGCAGCTAAAACCAATTAGTTTGTCCTACCAAGGGTAATGTTGTATTTCCTTCAGAGCCAACCACGCTGGCACAAGGAGGCTCCTCCTGAGCCACTCACTCCAGTCTTGCACCACAAACATCCAGAGGATTTTCAGGGAAGGACTGAACAGCACAGGAGAGAGTGGAGCAGAACAGGAGGAAAAGAAAGAAAAGGCTGTGGTGGCTCCTGCAGACCCCATCCGTGCAGGGCTGGAAGCACAGGCTCCATCCTGGATGGAGAACTCTCCTCCTTGGAGCTGTGCTGCCCTCCAGGATCCCTGGGGAGCACAGGGGGAGCAGGAGAAAGCCCAGAGCTCTGGGGCTGCCACAGCTCCTCTTTGGTGAGAATCCTACAAACACTGGGGTTGGAAAACTCCTCCAGGCTCACTGAGTCCAACCATTCCCTGCACTGCCAAGGCCACCACTGCTCCAAGTCCCCAAGCGCCACATCCACAGGGCTGTTAAACCCCTCCAGGGATGGAGACACTGACCCTGCCTTGGGCAGCTGTGCCAGGGCTGGACAGCCCTTTCAGTGAGAAATTTTCCCAATGTCCACCCTGAGCCTCCCCTGGCCCAGGCTGTTCCCTCCTTGAGGGATCCTATTGAGGATTCAAGGATACAAACTCCTCAAATCCAACAAATGGATTTTCCCTGGGGGACACACAGGATTTAATGGTTAAATCCAGCCATTTTCACAGAGTTTTCAAGACCATACACCAAAAATAACAATTAGCAGCTAGCAGGGGAGCCAGCCCCACAAAAAAACCCACAAACAAACAAAAACCCCAACCCAGAACAAACAAAACCTGCCCCTTCCAAACCAAACAAAAATAACCATAGAAAAAAACCCAAAAAGCTCCCCCCAAAATCACAATAAACAAAAATAAAAGAAAACAACACAATTCCCCCCCAAAATCCAAACTCCCAAAACCAAACACCCTAAAACAGGAACAAAACCCCAAACCTAAAAGAAATACCAGGAAAAAACCTCCAAATCCCTCCTCCTAAAAAATAAACCCAAAAAAAAATAAACCGAGAAAAAAACCCAAATCAAACCAAAAAAACCTCAAAGCCGAAACCCAACCAACCCAAGCTCACCAAAAAAAAAAAAACAAACCACAACCAAACCCAAAGCCAACTAAGACTCTTCCCAAAGTAAGCCAAACCCCAAAACAAAACAAATAAATGCAAAAGAACCCTCACAAGAAATCCCAAACCAAACCCTAATGCCACACAAAAAACAACCAAAACCCAACCAAACAAAACCCCAAAGCCACCAATGAAACACTTGGTGCACAGAGACTTTTGGGAATTTTTTGGCATTCCCAGCCTGCAAAGATCCCAATCCCTGCACTCCTGAGCAGGAAGCAGAGGGAGTTCCCTGCCCCTCACTCCTGCATCCCTTTATCATCATTCCTGAGCAGGAATCCCAGCTCTGAATTCCCTCCAGGACCCCTTGGCCTGGTTTTCCTGGTATTCCATGAAATCTGCTCTTTGCTGAGCTGCAATCCATTCAGGGTGACTTAGGTTACAGGATACAGCTGGGGCTGTGTGTCCTATTGTGTGTCAGAGCTGGGGTAGTTCTCTGCTGTTCATGGGGCACTTTTCTTTATCTCTCCCACAGCCAATCCTCCCTCCAGGAGATCTCTTCTGTTCATGGGCCACTGAGTGTCCCTGCACGGCTGAGAAAATTCCAGCATCCCATGGGGAGAGGCTCTGCCCAGGGGAGCAGCCAAGCATTCCTACCTGGATCCAATCTGCCCTTGGAACAGCACAGCAGCCTTTGCCCACTGCATTCCCAGAGGAGCAGCTTTCTTCCCCACTGCATTCCCAGAGGGAGCCCAGGCCCATCCACAGCAGCCCTGGAGCTTCAGAGGAAAACTCCAGCCTTGTCCAGGATCCTGCTCCAGCAGAAGCACAGCTGGCACTGCAGGAGGGCTGAGCCCCCATGGAATGGCACTGCTGCCACTGCCCTGACCCACAGCCTGCCAGGGCCTGCTCTGACTCTGGCAGGGGTTTGTTTTCTGTTTTGTTTTTTTTTTTTGTACTATTGCATTTGTATTTTTAATTTTACTAGTAAAGAACTGCTATTCCTATTCCCATATTTTTGCCTGAGAGCCCCTTAATTTCAAAATCATCATAATTCAGAGGGAGGGGGTTTACATTTTCCATTTCAGGAGAGACTCCTGCCTTCCTTAAGCAGACACCTGTCTGTTCAATCCCAGACACCTGGCAGTCCAGGAACAGCCCTGTTCCCAGGACATGGAGCATATCTCTGCACACAGGGCACGTTTAGTTAGTTTGACCTTAATTAATTTAGTTTGGTTACTTTTAATCCCACACTCACACATCCATGGAAATTCCAGAGTTTCCAGGGACCCCTGCAGTCTGTGCCCCTCAGCTGGGAGAGCTCCCACTGGAGCCCCCTCATCCCACACGGACACACTGCAGGTCAGTAATGTCCATAAATGTAATGTCTATTAGGAACACTCTGAGGAAAAGATCCTACTAGGGATTCTCCTCTTTGGGACCCTCTGGCAGCTGCTGGAATAACTCAGCACCAAGACACTGTGAGATCCATCAATCTGAGAGATGGGAATATTCCCATGGATATATGGGAAGAGATGAATATGAAAATACATAAAGAGTATATATAACCCTAACCCCTATTCTTTTATAGTTATTATTTATAATAAATATATAAGAAATAAATTATATTATTATATTATTTATATATTTATTCAGAGAATGCCAGGATGGTTTGGGTTGGAAGGGACTTTGATGATCATCCCATTCCACCCTGTATGGCAGGGACACCTCCCACTGTCCCAGGCTGCTCCAAGCCCTGTCCAGCCTGGCCTTGGGCACTGCCAGGGACCCAGGGGCAGCCACAGCTGCTCTGGGCACCCTGTGCCAGGGCCTTACAGGGCATTTATATAGACACATTTTATGTATCTATACAAAAATACCCAAAAACATATAAATAATCTATATTTTACATATATTCTTGTATTAAAAAAGAAGATATTTATCCCTTCTATAAAAGGTTTTACAGCGTAGAATACATACATGAAAAAATACATAAATCCTGAAATAAATCCATCTCTTCAAGTTTTTACCCTGGCCACACCTGGCCATTAACCCCCAGCATTCCTGGATTTTCTTCTCCCATTTGGAGTGTCCCTGGAGTGACCTGAGCCACCTGCAGACCCCAGAACAGCCCAGGCAGAGGATGCCCCTGTGACGCACACCCGCCCCTGGGGGAAACACAGCTGGGCTGTCAGAGGGACAGGCAGACACCCGTGAGCCCTGCCCAGGGCTCTCCCAGCTGCTGCAACCACCAGAACCACAGCAGCAGCTAGGAAGGGCAGGTCCATCCTGCTCTGTGCCTGACTCACCAGCACTCACCCTCACAACCCCCAGAGCAGGAACATCCCACCTTCCCCAGGACCATGGACCACCCTGGCCTGGAAGGAGCTGGGGGTGGAAGGAGCTGCGGGGCTGGAAGGAGGTGAGGGGTGGAAGGAGCTGGGGGGGCTGGAAGGAGCTGGGGAGGCTGGAGCAGGAGCTGGGGGGGCTGGAAGGAACTGGGGACACTGGAGCAGGAGCTGGGGGGCTGGAAGGAGCAGAGGAGGCTGGAGCAGGAGATGTCAGAGCAGAGGTGATGCCGTGCCCAGGTGGGACCCAGGAGTGAGATCCCCCTCCAGGTGTGGCTGCCAGCCCTGAGCCCTGTGCCCACCAGCAGCCACTTCCCTGGGCACGGCATCAAAAGGAAAATTATCTGGGTGGCTCCATCCTGAACGCCTCCATTTCCCTCTGAGGACAGCCCATCCCTGGAATAAAGCAGCAGCTTTGCACCTTCCCACAGGCTGCCACCAAACACAGAACACCTCAGCACCTGCCAGCACCAGCTCTCCAAGACAAACAAATAATTCCCAGAATTATGACCCCCTTTCTCACCTCATTAAGGCTCACAATTATTTAAGGCTCCCTTTGTTTGACAGGGGAAGTGACTGAACTGCAGTCACCCAGCAAAACACAAAGAAATATTGTGAGAAATTACACTGAACAGGGTTACAGTGCTTGGCAAAAAACTGCAAACACCTCCTTTTAGATTATAATCCCAACCTCAGGCTTTAGGAGGGGATTGAGCTGGTTTTTAAGCTGCAGGTGAGGTAAGAGATGGCAATAATGGCCTTAAGAGGAAGGAGGGTAGGGATGGATGGGAGATTGGGCAAGAATTGTTCCCTGGGAGGGTGGGCAGGCCCTGGCACAGGGTGCCCAGAGCAGCTGTGGCTGCCCCTGCATCCCTGGCAGTGCCCAAGGCCAGGCTGGACATTGGGGCTTGGAGCAGCCTGGGACAGTGGGAGGTGTCCCTGCTATGGAGGGGGGGAGCACTGGATGGGGTTTAGGTCCCTCCAACCCAAACCATTCCCTGACTCTGATCCCATAAGCAGTGGGATGCCAGGCACACAGAGCTGAGCCTCTCCACATCCCAGTCCATGGGGCTGAAGGAAAACCAGCACAGGGACACAGCCCTGGGAATAACCAAGCCTTAAATGCCTCAGCAGCTCTGCAGACAGGATCTGGGAGCAGCTACGAGCACCACAATTCCCATCAGCTTTAGCTGGGAACAACAAGCAGCCCTGCAGTTCCACCCTCAGTGACTTCAGCCTGTGCTCAGGAGCCATCAGAGGTGTCAGGGTACAGGGAACACCTCCAGAGGCAGCATGTGGAATGCCTGGAGGTGGAATTCATTTTTCTGGAGATTGAATTCATTCACTGTTCTGGATCCCCAAAGAGTGGGACAGCCTGAACTGCCCTGAAGTGAGCCCAGCAGTGCCACAGCCCAGGGGATTCTGTGCTGATCCCCCTGACCCCGGGGTGTTGTTGCAAGGGAAGGTTCCTTATGGCAGATTTGGGGTTTTTAATCCCTGCCCAGCTGCCCACGGAGCCAGGCCTTCACCTTGGCAGCTCCCACTCCCAGGGATGGAAGCCAGATAACTTCAGCACAACGGAGAGCTGCTTCTCATCACTGACACAGCCAAACAAGGGAAAGGGAGAAAACCTTTGGGAATTCCACCATTCCCTGCTCACAGCTGCTCCAAGGAGGCTGCTTGGCTGCTGAGACACCTTCTGCACACCTGGAATCACCTTGTCCACACCTGGGCTCCATGCCATCCCCTGCTCTGCTACAGATCCCGGGATGTTCCATCTCTTTGTGACCCTCTGCCTCCAAGCCTGGTTTTCCCTGTGATGCTGTCCCTGGATCTGGGATGCTGCATCACAAGGACAGCTACTACTCTCTGAAGGACAGAGGCAGGAAGGAACTGAACGTGATGGACTCTTTGTCCCTGATGCACCCCTTGTCAGGGGATGTGCAGCTGGGAGTGAAGTGCTTCCTCTTCCTCCCTAAATATAGCTGGGATGCTCAGCGTGGGATGCTCAGCATGGAACATTTCGGTGCCTGTCCCCGAGCTCTGGAGCCACCCGGGCCCACACCAGCAGCAAAAGGCCAAGTCCCTCCTGGCTGGGATGATTTTGTGGCTGAAGGACAGGGATGGGCACCTCTGGCCAGGCTGTTCCCTGTCCCCAACACCTGCCCTGGAGGTGCTGTGACACCCCCAGCACTACAGCCACACAGAATCCTGGATTGGCTTGGGTGGGAAGGGACCTCAGAGCCCATCCAGTGCCACCCCTGGCATGGCAGGGACACCGTCCATGATCCCAGGCTGCTCCAATGTCCACCCTGGCCTTGGGCACTGTCAGGGATCCAAGAACAGCCACAGCTGCTCTGGGCACCCTGTGCCAGGGCCTGCCCACCCTCACAAGGGTGTTTGGGTATGGGAAATGAACTTACTGAAGGGATGTCCCCAAAAGCCTGTCCCAGGCTTTGTGGATGACCCTGCCATGCTGGAGAACACAAGGCTACCCCAGACCACATCCAACAGGGAGAGAATCCAGCTGGTGAGGCAAGGGAGGGCTGGAGCACACAGCTGCACCTGCAGCATGAGGGAGTGTCTGGATCCAGGGATGGACACTCTGCTTGTGCAGTCTTTGCTGTGGGCTGTTGGTCCCTTCTCTCAGGAACAAGTGACAGGACAAGAGGAAACAGTCACAAATTGTGCCAGGGGAGCTTCAGGTTGGATATCAGGGAAAAGTTCCTCACTGAAAGGGTGGTCAGAGCCTGGCACAGCTGCCCAGGGCAGGGATGGTGTCCCCATGCCTGGAAGTGTCCCAAAGGTGTGTGGATGTGACACATGGGAACATGGTGGTGCTGCTGGGTGGACAGTTGGACTTAATGATCTCGGAGAGCTTTTCCAACCAATCCCAGGCCTATCAGATTAATTAAAGCATAAAGGGCTGATGGCAGCAGGGTGCTGAGCCCACCCTGTTCATGTCATCCTGTGAGCTGAGATCTCCAGACAGAGCAGGCACTAGAATTTTGGGAGCATTCCCTGAGCTGTGCATCCCCCAGTAAGATGGAAATCAGCCCAGGGTCACAGGGATGCTCGGACATGGAACCCTCCTGTCCTGCCCCAGAGCTCTGGGATCCCAGTGCCTCACCCTGCCTGAGGGCAGCAGCAGCACCACTGAACTGGCCAGAAACTGGCCCCCTGTAAAGGCCCAGGGGGCTGGAAAACAACCAACTGCTCCAGGGGGGAAAGGGTTAATGAACAAAATGGGCTGGAAGTGCTTTGGGACAAGGACAGGGTGGAACACACATGGAAAGCAAATCCAGCACCATAGGGCACAGGGACTTAGTCCAGAAATGACCAAGATATGGAATTTCCTTCAGAGAAATCCTCCCTGCGAGGCAGCTGCAGCACCTTCCTCCTTCTCAGGAGCTCTTTTGGTCCTCCTGAGGGTGCACTGACTGTCCCAGCCAGGAACAGCAGCAGCAGCCTCAGGCCTCTCTCTGGAAAAGGTCCCTGGAATTAACTGTTCCATTAGAGAATTACTGCTGTGTCGGTATCTCAGCCCATTAGTTCAAAGTGATGCTGTAAATCCCATTTTTGTGACCATGGTTTATGGGATTTACTCAAAAGCAAAGAGATTTACTCAAGAATTCAGCACTGTTGTGTAGGAATGTGCCCCCTGTTGACGGAGTGACCAAATTATTCTTTGTCTGCTTAAAAAGGAAAAAAGCCCTGAAGTTTCTTTCCTCAATTTGCTAAAAAGACAGCTCATAGGACCTTTGGGACTTCACCTCAGACCTGGGGCTGCCAATTGGACAGAGGCCAAAAGGTCCCACCAATGTAATTCACTAGAAAAAGAAGAGAACAAAGGAAATAATGGCTTCTGTGGGGTGTTTTAGCAAGAGCAAGAACCTCTTGCTCAGTTTTTCTCTGTAAGAGTTTTGTTATTTTGCCTTTTATTAGAGCTTTTTCTGTTTCCAACACTACCTCAGAAGCCATGCTGCTAATTTTATGCCATTCGAAGCAGCTGAGCTATCTCAAGTGTGGTAAGTTCTCTGAGAGCTCATAAAACCTGGCTCAGGAGAAAGCTATCACTGTTGCTAGAGAATCAAAGAGGATGGAGCCCAAACACCAGGCAACTCCCAAAGAGAGATGGGAACCAGAGGAAGGACGCAGGAAGGGCAGGGAAGAGGAGCTCCCAGCCAAGGGAAGGCTGCACCCAGCTCTGACTGTCCCCACTCATCCCTCAGGCTCCAGCAGGACCCACCCATCCCTGGCAGTGCCCAGGGCCAGGCTGGATGGGGCTTGGAGCAGCCTGGGACAGTGGGAGGGGTCCCTGCCCAGGGAAGGGGTGGCACTGGGTGGGCTCTAAGGGCCCTCCCCACTCAAACCAGTCTGGGACTCTGAGGAGCTGACACCCAGTGCCCCAAAGCCGTGGAAATCCCAGTAACAGGTGGACCCTCAGGGCATGGGGAGCAGGGCACAGGGGTTGTTCTCTGGTGTGATCTTTAGGGCTGTGGGAAGGGTAAGTGGAAATCCAACACCTTGCTGTGAGGATTCAGTTTTTAGGACTTTTTGAGCTCCCCTGGGATCCAAAGCTCTCTGAGGTTCAGGTGGGACCCATCATCCCCTGAGTGCTGAGGGTTCCCAGGAGCACCTCCCCTGTAGCTGAACTCCCAGAGGGCAGAACCCGCTGCTGGCCAGGAGGGAAAAGGGATGTGTGTGTGGGGAGAGACCTGGAGGCTGAACGGGAGGTTTTTAGGACCCTGAAGGCCCCCAGGTGCCCCAGTTCCCATCTCAGCGCCATCCCGTGACCTCCAGAGAGAGAAAGTAACACCAGACACAAAATCTGCAGTTTGCTGTCCTTAAAACCCTTTTCTCCCTAAATCCCTGCCCCTAAGAGACTTCAGAGCTCAAGCCCTGAACTGTTACTCATCACAAGCAGGTGCCAATCAACGAGTCCCATCCATCCCAGGCAGCAGCTGCAGGATGAATTATTCCTGACACTCCCAGACTCTTTCCTACAGGCTGGCATTCAATGGCAGCATTAAACTTATCAGGAGCATTGTTTGAACACCTCCAAACTCAGACCTAGGAAAACAGAGTGAGATAAATCACATTTCTTAATGATTTTTATTACACTCTTCCTGCAACTCCTTAATTTTTTAAAGACCCCTTTGATTTTGCAATTACTCACTCCACTTTGATCAATCCCAGAGCACAGGTTTTCCTGCAGATAATAGGCACTGACAGATTATATTCTCCACTAGAGCCTGAAACCCAAAAATTAAACCCTAATGGAAATAAATTTATTTTTTATTAGCTATTTTAGCACTGAGGACAGATTGTTTCCCACAGACACCCTTTGCTAATGGCTGTGGAAGTAGAAGCAGCTGTTGAATTCCGCCTGGACAGGTACCAATTTATTCTCTTTGCTAATGGTGTTACTTAAATTCTGCCTCAAGAAGGTTTCTGCAATCTGTTTGTTTGTTTTCCTGGACCTTACAATGCAAAAGGAGATTTTGCTTTCTCAGGAACAGTTGCCAGTGGCAACAGCCAGGAGTGAGGCTGTAAATAAGTCCAATTTAAGGTGAGATCAAACACAACCAATGCCAGGTGTCCTGGTTTTCTCTGCTCCTTCCCAGCTGCTTTCTTTGCAGATTCCAAAGTAGGTTTAGATTGGATATTCAGGAGAAATTCCTCCCTGGGAGGGTGGGCAGGCCCTGGCACAGGGTGCCCAGAGCAGCTGTGGCTGCCCCTGGATCCCTGGCAGTGCCCAAGGCCAGGCTGGACACTGGGGCTGGGAGCAGCCTGGACAGTGGGAGGTGTCTCTGCCATGGAATAGGATGGGCTTTGAGGTCCTTCCAACCCAAAGCATTCCAGGAATCTACAATTTCATCAGATCCTCAGCTAGCACATTATTATCTTTTTCTGCTGTCCTTCGATTAATCTTTTCTGAAACTCAGAAAGCAAATATGTACTCATTATTTTTTATTTCCTGCATCCTTTAAACATATTTTCTGGCATTTCACTTGTATTTCATTTCATTTCCTTTCCAGTACTTGAAGGGGAGATGGTGACAAACCTTTCCAGCAGGACCTACTCTAAGGGCTGATGGATTTAAACAGCAGCAGGGTCGATTTCCATTGGATATAAGATAAAATTTTTTACCATGAGGATGGTGAGGCCCTGGCAGAGGTTGCTCAGAGAAGCTGTCATGACAATGCAGACCCTGAGGGGCTGGAGCATGTCCAGGGCAGGGAAGGGAGCTGGGAAGAGGCTGGAGCCCCAGGAGCAGCTGAGGCAGCTGGAAAGGGGCTCAGCCTGGAGAAAAGGAGGCTCAGGGGGGCCCTTGTGGCTCTGCACAACTCCTGACAGGAGGGGACAGCCGGGGGGGTCGGGCTCTGCTCCAGGGAACAGGGACAGGAGGAGAGGGAACGGCCTCAGGCTGGGCCAGGGGAGGATCAGGGTGGATTTTGGGGAAATTCCTTCCTGGAATTTGTTGTCCAGCCCTGGCACAGCTGCCTAGGGCAGTGGTGGAGTCGCCACCCCTGGAGGGTTTAACAGCCCTGTGGATGTGGCACTTGGGGACATGGGGCAGTGGTGGCCTTGGCAGTGCTGGGGGAGTGGTTGGGCTTTTCCAACCCAAATGATTCTGTGGTTCTCTGATTCAAATGTGGTGATTCTGCCTCTGGAGAGGTGGCTCAGAACAGCAGGAAAATAACAGAGCATCCCTTGGGTCAGAGTGGAATCCAGGGGTGTGAAGGGCTGGTATCCTAGGCACACCATGGATTCTCCTGGCTAGTGACTGGAGGGTCTTGGGAAGCTTTGGAATGGACTGTGGCAGCAGCTCTCTGGCCACAGAGAGAAACACAACTTTTCCAGGCCCTTCTGGGAAAAGTTTGTGAGAAGATCAGAGAAAAGAATGAGAAACCATTCTTATCTTAACTTGCTGCACCTGTTGTTGTGAACATGTGGAATATGTTACGAGATTTGTTTACCAAAGGATGGTTTCTTAATTGGCCAATGGTGATGTGTTTTGATTGAAGGACCAATCAAATCCAGCTGTATTGTAACTGTGTATAAAAGCAATGGGTTTCTTAGTAAGAATATAATAAAGCAATTAATCAGCCTTCTGTGAATCATGGAGGCAATGCTAATTATTACCTGACTGCAGTGACAATGGGCAGGGGTGGAGCCCCAGCCCTGGAGGGGTTTAACACAGGTGTGCATATGGCACTTGGGGACATGGGGCAGTGGTGGTCTTGGCACTGCTGGGCTGGACATAAAGACCCCCGAGGGCTTTTCCAGCCTAAACAGTTCGGGCTAACTGTGGAGAAGAAGGCTGTTAGAAGCAAAGAAGGCGGTTGTGCCCTCCCCAGGCAGGCTCACCTTGCTGTGGGCCAGCAGCAGGCAGTTGGAGTGCTCATGCTCGCAGGCGATGCCATAGTCCGGGAGCAGCCGCGCCAGCTCCTGCACGAAGCTCACCACCTCCCCGTGCCACGGCACGTTGGCCATGGTCAGGCTGCTGGCAGAGCTCTCCCCACAGTAGGTCACACCCTGGGGACACAGGGAAACAGGACAGTCAGCTCAGCACCCCCGGCCCTGGCAGTGCCAGCCACAGCAAAACCTGCGGCCGCTGGCTCTGCCCCCTCACACCCAATCCCATGGCAAGGTCACAGACCCGGAGATGGCATCAAAATGGGTCCCTCCTGCAGTGACACAACCCCAAAGCACCGTGCCAGGTGTCCCCAGCAGTGACAGGCTGGGCTTGATGCTGGAACACTGCTTTAACAGGAAAAAGCAGGATGCTCTCGAGCGACCAAGGGACCTTGGAGAAGGTCACTGGGCTTGGGAACATGACAAGTCTGGAAGAGTCTCATGGGCAACCAAAGCCATGTCAGTGGGACATTCCCAGAGATCCTGTCCATGTACCACAGAGGGAATGAGCTCTGGGCCTCTTCCTTCCAAGCCCAGGCTGTGATTCCTGCTCTGCCCTCCAGTACCTGTACCCAAACCCAGCAGATCCCTGGGTGGGCCGTAGCCATCCCGTGCCCACGGAGGTGACAGGCACTGGGAGCATCCCTGGCACAGCAGAGACTGACACAAAGCTCAGTCCCTCCCTGGTGGGAGCACTGGAGCTTTGGGAAGCAGCTTCTGGGTCATGGGGGCACCCCCAGAACTGACCCTGAGAGGTGACATCATTCAAGGACACCTCCCCTGCCGATCCTGGGGTGTCAGAGAAAGAGGCTCCAGCTCCAGCTCCCTCCCCAACCCCCTGCCCACATGGATAGAGAGCCTGGAGGAGGACTTGTGTCCCTCTGTCCCCACACAGAGCCAGGACACGAGCACTGCTGCTCTGGGGGTCTGTTCAGGGAGTGGAACAGCTCCAGCTCTCCCCCAGCCCATCCACCCCCTTCAGCCTCTGAATCCAGAATTCCTGAGGCTGGAAAAGTCCTCCAGGATCACCGAATCCAGCCTGTGACCAGTCCTCACTGTGCCACCCAGCTGGGAGCACTGAGTGCCACGTCCAGGCCTGCCTTATCCAGCCTCACCATTCAGGGACCAGCTACTCCTAATTTGGAGATGTGATCACCTGAACCACCTAAATTACTGATTTAGTCTCAGCCATGACCTCAAATTTGCTTTTCCTTTTTCCTCTTATTTCATTTTTTCCTTCCTTCCTCCCTCCCTTCCTTCCTCCCTTCCTTCCTTCCCCAGGATCATGATCCACATCAATTCCTCCCAATCAAATAATTCACTGACAATTTCCCAGCAATTCATCTGCCATCCCTGAGAGGAGATCACACACCAGATCCCAGGGCTGGTCACAATCCTGGTACCCAAAGGGCAAAGAGAACAAAGGGCTTTTCCTACAGACATCACTCAGCCCCTCTGCCCCCCTCTCTGGGCAGTTCCAGCCCCTCTGCTCTTGGGCTGAGCTCCTTTGTTGCAGTTACAAAATCCCATCCTTTTCAACACAGTTTTACGGATGTTATGTCTGGCTTGCTTGTGGTTTTCCCCCTGGGAAGAACACTTTGACCTCTTTAAATGGAATTTGCATCCAGGTTCATGTGTGGCATGGGCATGGCACCTGCTCCAGCTGCCACCATGCTCCCAATTCCTGATTTACCTGCACTTCCCTGGACATAGAATGTGCAGACAAATCTTTGTCAACACTTTCAACCAGAGCACAGTGCACACACAGGGCTGCAGGGGCAACAGCCTGCTGCTAATTGGGAGCTGTACAGGTTTTGGAAGCAATTACTTTCTCACCCATAAATTTATGAGGGACTGCCCCCATTAATCTGCCCAGGCACCGTAACTCAGAGCCAGCCTGGAGGAAGACTGACAGGCCACAAGCCAGGGAGTGCTCACCAGGAATGTACATTCAGGCTTTTTCAGCTCTGTAAGTCTGAACCCAGAGTTTAAACATGTTTGTTCTCTATTAGTCAGTGTTATATCAGAGCAGCCAGCCACGCAAATCAGGGGTTTGGATCCCCAAAGTTCAGCTGGAGACACACAGCAATATTCTCTCCACACTCATTATCCAGATTATGATTTGAGCAGCATGAAAAATGTATGAGTGTAGAGGGGGGAACTTCTTCAGAAGCTCCAACATGATTCATGCTCTCAGCAAACTACAAAGGTATCATTTACAAGCAAAGAAAGCGCAGAGGCAAATGGAATAAGTGAGTGCTTGGCTGGCTGATTAATTCCCAGCACAAATCAATGGGAATCAGCTTCCAGCACACCGAAGGAAAGCAGCTTTCAACTTCCCCAACTTCTTCAAACTGGAGTTAATTAACAGCTGATAGCACTTAAAACCCATGTGGAGTTGATGAGGGCGGTCACGTTCTGCTTTGCAGTAATACATGAAGACACTTATTAAGACATCAAGAATTAAAAAGGAAAGGATCCAATTGTTCACCCAGAGCTCTCTCCCCAACCTCCCTGTGGCAGGAACAGCAACGATTCTGCCTCTTAATTACCTGCTTAATAAGGGTGCTTTGAGCAGCCTAATCCACAGAGCTCTGGCCAAGTACCTTGAAATGCAGAAGCCTTTGAAAAGAATCCCAGCTCTTCCTGGTTCTGCCAGGATGAATCCAGAGCAGTTGTGCTGGGCACTCTATGGAGTTCACAGAATCATGGAATGGGTTGGAAAGGACCTTAAATCCCATCCAGTGCCACCCCTGGCATGGCAGGGACACCTCCCACTGCTGCTCCAAGCCCCAGTGTCCAGCCTGGCCTTGGGCACTGCCAGGGATGCAGGGGCAGCCACAGCTGCTCTGGGCACCCTGTGCCAGGGCCTGCCCACCCTGCCAGGGAACAATTCCTTCCCAGTATCCCACCCATCCCTGCCCTCTGGCAATGGGAAGCCATTCCCTGTGTCCTGTCCCTCCATCCCCTGTCCAAAGTCTCTCTCCATCTTTCCTGTAGCTCCTTCAGGTCCTGTGAGGCCACAGTTAGGTGACCCCAAAGCTTCTCCTGTCCAGGTGAACATTCCCAGCTCTCCCAGCCTTTCCTCCCAGCAGAGCTGCTCCATCCCTCTGCTCATCCTGGAGCCTCCTCTGGGCTCCTCCAGAAGCTCCAGCTCCTGCCTGTGCTGGCCCCAGGGCTGACTTTCGGCTGTAATGGAGCTGACTGAGCACAAGTGGATTGCCCAGAGCCTGTGCCAGAGTGGCTGCTGGTGCTGTGGGAAGCAAGGGAAGCCCATTCCTGCCCCGAGGACCTGGCTCCTGCCCTGGGATGCAGCCAGCCAGCAATCCTTTCAATCACCAGGGCTCTGAAGGAAACAAGTACAGCTGACAGCGCTTTGTTTCTCCACTCACACTCCAGACTTCCCAACTGAATTACTGAACAAAACAATTCTCTTCACTCTGGGCCCACAAATTATAAATTTAATTGAGGCTTGTGCAAATTAACAGAGAACAAAGTGTAGGCCAAGCTGCTGAGTGACAGACACTGTTTAAAATCTGGGCCAGCCGTGACCCCAGACAAATATAAAAAGCCTCAATGCCACGTTGATTGCCATCTCTGCAGTGAAAACACTCCTGAGCTGAGCAGCAGCACTCCCCACATTACAGCCACAAGGCCTCACAAGGCTCCTGCTGCCGTGGATTCAGCCAGGATTTGATTCCTTGGTGGATTCAGCCAGGATTTGATTCCTTGGCTGCTTTTAATCATCACTTTCAAGCTGATTTAACAAAGGCCATCAATCCTTTGTGTCACTTCAGTCTGCAGGGAGGACTGGAATGGTTGGTTGTGCAGCACAGCCCCAGCATCTCCCAGCAGCTCTCCAGACCCCCCACACCCGTGGCAGAGGGTGCTGCACTGCCTGGAAATGGGCAGGGATTCCCTGGAAGTGAAAGCTGAACTCAAACACAGGACCCAGCCTTTCATCCCAGCTCTCCAAATGTGAGGACCGAGAGAGGAACAGCCACTGCTGAATGACCTCCTCTGCTCCAGGGTCACAACCATGGAATTACCCTGGGTGGAAAAGTCCTCCAGGACCAACAGGTCCAACCTGTGACCCATCATCCTGGAGAAAAGGAGTCTCAGGGGGGACCTTGTAACTCTGCACAGCTCCTGCCAGGAGGGGACAGCTGGGGGGTCAGGCTCTGCTGCCAGGGAACAGGGACAGGAGGAGAGGGAACAGCCTCAGGCTGGGCCAGGGGAGGCTCAGGGTGCACATCAGGGAAAAATTCTTCATGGAGAGGGTGGTCAGGCTTTGGAAGGGGCTGCCAGGGAGGTGGTGCAGTCCCCATCCCTGGAGGGATTTAACAGATATATGGATGTGGCACCTGGGGACATTGGCAGTGCTGGGAGTTGTTGGATTCAGTCCTGCAGGTCCCTCCCAACCCAAATGACTCTGTGACTCTCTAACAGCAAGTGGCCAATGCTGGTCTTTTTTCAGGTGTGGAAATCATACATTGTTTGGGTTTATTCAAAGTAGGCACCAAAATGGGTGATTCAGCTTCACCTCTTCATCTAAATTCCAGCTGGGATGGCAGCAGGATCCTGAATGGATGTTTGACAGGTGGGGGCGATCGCCTCTTGCTGCATGCAATTAAAAACTCATTAAGGCACAGCTCATTTTCCTCATTATTTTAAGCAATTAAATAATCTTTACTGTTTAACTTGACAAGAGTGAGCAGACTGGGACAGACACCTCCCTCTGGCCCTTCCTTACACACATTTACTTGGTCACTTCAATTCTGCAGCCAAGCCTCAGGTACTAGAGCAGGAGCTGCAGTCCCTGACCAGCAGCCTGAGCTGGGCTGGACCCCGAGATTATCCAACTATATGAACAAAATCAGCAGGAAAATCAGCAGGGAAAGAGCTTCCTAGTGACTGAAAACCTTCACAAAGGCTTGGGAAGATTCTGTGCCATGACTTGGATCCCTGCTGTGCCCAAGTCCTGCCCTCAGACATCATGGCATGGACAGACTAGGGATAAAGGGCCAACCTGGCAGCTTTGGATTTCTTCCTTAAATTCTGAGGGCTAGGGGGAAGCAGGAAGGCTCTGCTCAGGCTGGAGCTCACACCACTGCTGTGAGCTGAGTGCCAAAGCTTCGCTCTGCCCAGAGCAGCTGTGGCTGCCCCTGGATCCCTGGCAGTGTCCCAGGCCAGGGCTTGGGGCACAGCAGGGGTGGCACTGAATGGGCTTTAATGTCCCTTTCAACCCAAACCATTCCATGATTCTAGAATTCAGCAAGCACAGACCCCTCAGATTGAGTCCAGTCACTGACCTAGCACTGCTGAGCTCCACTAACCCATGTCCCCAAGTGCCATGTCCAGTCATCTTTCACATCCCTCCAGGGATGGGCACTCCACCCCTGCCCTGCACAGCCTGTGCCAGGGCCTGGCCTCCCTTTCAGTGAAGAAATTTCCCCAAAATCCACCCTGAGCCTCCCCTGGCCCAGCCTGAGGCCGTTCCCTCTCCTCCTGTCCCTGTTCCCTGGCAGCAGAGCCCGACACCCCCGGCTGTCCCCTCCTGTCAGGAGCTGTGCAGAGCCACAAGGTCCCCCCTGAGCCTCCTTTTCTCCAGGCTGAGCCCCTTTCCAGCTGCCTCAGCTGCTCCTGGGGCTCCAGCCCCTTCCCAGCTCCCTTCCCTGCCCTGGACACAAAAATGCTGTACATCAAACAAACCTCTGGCTTTCAGAACCCAAAGATGGCACCATGGGAAGAAAAGGAGTTCTGGCACATTCCAGACCTTAAATACAGCCATCAGCTCTCTACAAGTGTGACAGTGACACACTGGCATTAGAACAGATTAAGGCAATAAATCAATTTGATGCATTTTTAATGACTGAGTCTCCCTTTACTATTGGCTTAAGTGGGAGAATGGGGTCCCACAGAGCTACAGCACTGTGAGGCACGCATGGAAATGAGAACAAGGATTAAGCCCTGCAAGAATCTAAATCTCTCTCCATCCATCCCCTGAGCCTCTCTGGAGCAACACTGGATTAGCTCCCTTCATCTGAAATGGACATCATTTATCCCAAGTCTTCAACCAGAAAATCCCCAAGCTCAGCCCCATTGTCGGGCAGAGCTTTGCAGAATCTCCTCATCACTCTTTGTTGGGTGGCTTTGAGCACCACCTGGTCCTTGGCTTTTTACCCTGGCACACTGAGGGGCTGGAGAAAGGAATGCTGAGGCCTATCCACATCCCAAGTATGCTTCATTCCCAAAGGAACACAAAAAATTACTTTCAATCAAAAATACCAAGTCTTTTGGGGAAAATTGCCAAGTCCCAAATGCTGTGTGATCAGCACAGTTTGAGGCTGGACCTCCAGTGCCACGATCCCACTTCTGGATTCTGGGAATGTTACCCAGCCCCTCCCTGTCCCAGCTCACAGGGGAGCTGTGTTCAGAGCTCACAGACCAGGGTTCAGAGATTCATGAATATCCCTGTCCCAGCTCCCACAGACAGGCTTCAGAGATCCAGATAAATCCCTGTCCCAGCTCCCACAAACAGGGTTCAGAGATCCAGATGAATATCCCTGTCCCAGCTGGAAGAGCACCAGTACACCTGTGACCACTCATGTATTTCCTTGGCAGAGCAAGGCAGGATTTTTCCAGGGCAGGACTGTGACACTGTGAGGCAGAGGGAAGAGCAGGCTGTGCCTTGCAGGAGACAGATATTTGCCCTGGAGAGTTCCTGGGGGAATCAGTGCTGGAACATCAGCTGGCACCGCCTCATCTCACTAATTAACATTAATGCCCCGGGCAGAGCAGCCTCGGCAGAATCAGCCCTGTGGAAACCCAGGGCACCGGGAATATTTCTCTGTCTGCTCTGGGGTGTCCTGACCCCCAGGGGAGCACTGACTTTGACCCTCATTCATGAAGAAAACTTCCAAAGCCTCAAGGTAAACCAGAAACCACAAAAGTGTGAAATAGATTGTAGAGAGTAGTGTAGTATGTCACATGGTGAGAAACTTAGTTTTAGGATTTTTAGGATGTTATAGATGGGTTCAAGATGGAGGATATAGGGTGTTGTCTCGAGTTCCCTTCTTCTTTCTTCTTCTTCCTCTTTCTTCTTGGGTTTAGGTGGTGTCTTGTAATTGGGTAGAAAAATCTGCATTGCGGGTCTTTAGGGGTCAGTTATTGGGTTAGAAAGGAAAATAATTTAGGTGTCACTTCTTAATTGGATAGCTTAGTTTTTGATTAGACTCAAAAGGCCTTGCAACACGAGGTCATTGCCATTTTTGTGCTGTTTTTCCTGCACGTGGAGTCTGGTGCAGACATTGTGCTGAAGTTTTGATAAGATAACAATAAACAGAAGCTGGAGACAGAAAAAGCCCAATGTGTCTCTAGTTCCTGACACAGAACTGCTCCAGGAGGGTCTCCTCTGCCAGGGGAGCCCGCAGGGAGTTGCCCAACTTGGGGCCCACAAACTCACACAGCCCCACAGCCTCTGCTCCATCCCTGCCCTCCCCTCCCTGGCAGGATCCCGCACAGCCAGGGAGACACCCAGGAAGGTGGAAAACCGAGGGGTTTTCCCCAAACCAAACTCCAAACCCGAGCTAGGATGAAGCTCCCAACTTCAGCAGAGAAAAACTCTCCATGCTGACAGAAGGTATCAAACCTTCACAGCAAAATCCAGGCTTTTTCTTCATAGCAGCAGTACAAAAAGGTTGAAAAAACAAAAGGTTAAAAAATGAAAGAAAGTTTAAAAAAATATTCAAGAGAAGGAAACGAGAAAAGAAAAAGGAGAGTCCAGGAGTAAGAGAGTTGCACAAACAGCTGTGCTCCTCTGCAGGAGCTGCTGGGTGAAAATGCTCAGAGCATGTGGGAAGGTGCCTTTTTTATAAGTTTGTAACTTTTTTTACAGTCTCCATTTAGTGAATTGATTAAGCCCACGATAAAGCCCCTCCTGCTCTGCTGTATCTCACATCTGCTGGCAGCCCTCAAATCCAGCCAAACACAAACATATCACTGAACCTTTCACCTTTTCCCTGGCAAAACTCAAGACGAGGATGGGAAGAATCCTACCCCAAACTACCAGCTGAACCTGGAATATTTTGTTTCAACTGATAGTTGATATAAAGAAGGAATATCTATTTATCTTTGTTTCTGTTTATATCTGTTATCTTTGTTTTCACAGAAATACAAAAAAGGCCAGAGAGTGACGATTCTGTTGGGCAGAAATCGAGGCTGGCTGGTATAAAGTTTGATTTGTGGCACAGGCAAACGTGCTCCAAAGGCACACACAGGATTCTAGAAAACACCACCTGAATGTGAATTAATTATTATTCACTAATATTAAAAGCAAGAGAGGACTTTCTTATGCATCACTTCAGAAGAATTTTACTTACTTAGAAAGTTTAGACTACAGGGGGGGAAATGGGGACAAAACAATGGAAAATACTGCTGGAAAAACAAAAACAGCTCTGTGCAGCTCACCTTGACCTCAATGAAGTCTGGTTTCCCAAGGGATATCAGGTCAGCATAAGCTTTGAGTTCATCCACATTCCAAGATTTCACCAGGGTCAGCCTATAAACAGTGCGTTGTTGCTGGAATAAAGGAAAAATCCCATTAACATCCCATGCTGATCCAGGAGCAAAGGAAAAATCACACTGACATCCCATTCTGACCCAGGAGCAAAGGAAAAATCCCATTGACATCCCATTCTGACCCAGGGAAGATGTTCCAGTCTTCCACACAGATTCAAACAGGAAAAAGAAATTAAATCATTCTTTTATTCCAAGAACTCAGAGACTGAAGCAAACCTGTTCCCTTACGAAATCTGCTCTGTTCACGTGGGCTGAGCCACATGGTGCTCCACAAATCCTCCCTCTGCAGACCTCATATCCCAGGCATTCTGTTTTGTACAGGAGTTTAACTCAATGGCAAAATAAGCAGGAAATGTCTCTCTCTCAGATTTGCTTCCCGAGGCACAAAACCTCTCAATCAGTTACAGGTGTTTTAGTGCCTCCAGCTGGATCATCCAGCACTGGGGATTCTCTCAGAAACATGGAATGATTTATGTTGGAAAAGCCCTCAAAACATCGAGTCTAACCTTGACCCAGCACTGCCAAGGCCACCACTGAGCCATGTCCCCAAGTGCTACATCCACAGGGCTGTTAAACCCCTCCACCACCTCCCTACACAGCCTGGTTCTGTGTTTGACAACATTTCCATGAGAAATTTCCCCAGTATCCCCCCGAGCTTCCCCTGGCCCAGCCTGAGGCCATTCCCTCTCCTGTCCCTGCTCCCTGGCAGCAGAGCCCGACCCCCCTGGCTGTCCCCTCCTGTCAGGAGCTGTGGAGAAGATTCCCAGATCCAACTTCCTTTAGGAAGATGGCAGAGAGCACTCCCAGAACTTCTCTGCTTGGAGTTATTCTGATTTGCCCTCCAAGGGCTGCTCTTCAAAGGAGTCACTGAGGACAAAAGGCCTCTCAACACAAGCACTTGACCATGGAACAAATCCACTCCTCACTCCTCACAGCCGCTTGTTTCCATCCTTCCCCTCCCCTTCATCTTCTACTGATGTTTTATTTCACTTATTTTTGGAATTTTTTTTTATTTATAGAGCAATTTTCTGGCAAATCTGCAGTTTGGATTAACTCCTTTGCTGTCCCTGCACACTGTGGACTGGAAAATATAAATACTGATCCCAGCTGGGCAGCAGGGCAGGGATTGGGATTCTGCCCCTCTGCCCCTGTGCTCAGGTGAGCCCCCACCTGCAGAGCTGCCCCGGGCCCAGCACAGGCAGGAGCTGGAGCTGCTGGAGGAGCCCAGAGGAGGCACCAGGATGAGCAGAGAGATGGAGCAGCTCTGCTGGGAGGAAAGGCTGGGAGACCTGGGAATGTTCACCTGGACAGGAGAAGCTTCGGGGTCACCTAACTGTGGCCTCACAGGACCTGAAGGAGCTACAGGAAAGATGGAGAGAGACTTTGGACAGGGGATGAAGGGACAGGACCAGGAGGAAGAAATTCCTCCCTGTGAAGGTGGGCAGGCCCTGGCACAGGCTGCCCAGAGAAGGAACATTTCAGTCCTTCAGAGACCGACTGCCACACCAGTGAATACTGCCCTCTGTATAAAAATCAAGGTATTGCTCACCTACCACCCATTACTGTGTGTTCCACGGGGGGAAAAGTAATTTCTACACCAATTTGCTATGCAAACCTTCCAGGTTATTTACTAAGAAATAACTAGAGGAGAAACAAATGAACACCAGGAAAATCTTCTTCCAAACATGTCAAGAACTAAACCAGCTGACCTCTACCCATGGCATTTAAGCAGATATTTAAAGAACAAGAAATTCTTGTGATTTGAATGGATTGGTGAAAGAAAGGCCAAGAGACAAGCAGGAAATCAACTGTTAATTACTGAAGAGAGGAGAACAGTAGAGGAGCTAATACAGAAAAATAAACACGATGTTTGCACATAACAGGGGAAGAAGAAAGTAGAAGGAAAAGATCTGAGGAGGAAAATCTGCAGTGCACACACCCGTCAGTCCTGTGCAATGACTGGATACCAATTAATGAGAACTGGCTCCCCAAAGGGCAGCTCCCAGTGGGGAACAAGTGCAGCACCTTCAAGGCACCAGTAAATACCAGTTTGTATTTAACCTAACTGGTCCTGTTTCACAGCAGCCCCAGCGAGAGCAGCACATCCTCCCAGGCAGGGAAGTGGGGCTTTCTCCCATTTAAATCTCATTTTACTACTCTCCAATTCACATCCCAGCTCATTTAGAAGTTTAAGGTCAAGGACTTCATAAAACTAAATGTGCTATGAGTGAATTTAAAGGGCTTCTCCCCCCGGAGCAGCACTGACAAGGAATAACTGCAGCCTCTGTGTGTGCACCACTGCAACACCTGAGCTACCCCAAAACCTGCAGGAACCCACCATGGCTGGGCGGGGAGAGCATGGAAGGAAACTGAAACTCTGACAAAGGCAGAGAGCAAACAGGTAGAAAAATCAGAAATTAATCTGGAGAAGCCTCTTTCCAGAGGGCAACATCTCTGCAGTACTGTTGAGCAGAGAAACACTGGTAGAAGGCACAGATCAAAATAAGTAATATCCCAAAACCTTATCTGGGAGCAATCCTTGCAGGCTGCCAGCAGTACAAACAGTCAGGCTATTTTATTCATGGATTATTTGTATTTGTTGTACAATAGGGCCCCAGGAGATCCTCTCATAAGCACAGCAAAACAAGAAATAAAGAGCTTAAGCCGTGAGAATTTAACGATCTAAAGGATCAGGATATAAAAGCAGCCCAGGATGCTCCACACTCGGTGTTTCCACAAAAAGCAGCTGTTACTCCACTCCAGTCACGAGGAGAACACAGAGGAAGAGGAGTCAGTGAGAACAACCCTCCAGGTGGGTGGCAGTGAAGGTTGTGGGTCTGGTTTATCTTTGTGCACAGACCAGCCTGGCACAGAGGGGCAGCTCCGAGGGTCCCAAAAATGCAAGTCAGGAACAGCCTCCGGAAACTCCTGAGGGCAAAGGAGGGCAGAACAAGCCAGGGGAGTTCCAGCCTTTTCCCTTTGGGCAATTCCTGCTAAAATCCTTCCAGGCTACCCCAGGAAGCACTGCAGCCCTTCAGTGTCAGGACAGGCCACCAGAGAAACACAGCCTGACCAGTCTTAGGGGAGGATCCTGAGGATAAAGAATCCTTCCACTGGGTGGGTCTGAGATCCTGGTCTCAGCACACACTGACTGACACATTTTGGCCCCAAACCAGTACTCATGGAATCACAGACTGGTTTGGGTTGGGGCCTTAAAGGGCATCAGTTCCAGCTGCTGTGGGCAGAACACCTCCACTAGAGCTCGTAGGTGGAGCCAGTATCCAAACATCCTCAGAAAATTGGGGGATTTTGTCAGAGATGTGCCTTCACACTGCACTGGATGCTCTTCTTGTCCCCCTTGCCCTTGGGAGCTGTCACAGCTGCCAGGGCCCCCTCACTGGCTCATGCCTCCCTGCCTGTCCCCTTCAGAGAGCTTGGTGATGCAGGGTTATGGGGCAGCTTTTTGTGGGGGCAGGAAAAGCAGACTGGAAGCTGGGCCAGGGCAGGGTCAGCTTGGATTTCAGGGAAAGGTTCTTCCCCCAGAGGGTGCTGGGCACTGCCCAGGCTGCTCAGGGAATGGGCACGGCCCTGAGGCTGCCAGAGCTCCAGGAGCTCCAGGGATGCCCAGGCTGGGATTGTTGGGGTGTCTGTGCAGGGCCAGAGGCTAGGCTGGATGATCCCTGGGAGTCCTTCCAGCTCAGGACATTCTGTGATTCCGTGTAGAAGACCAAACCTTCTGTCCCAGGGTGTCTCATGCCCCAGTCCCACACCAGCAGTGCCCCATGGCCAGAGCTCAGAGTCAAGACTGGGATTACCTTGACACAGACATGGCTCATTCCTGTGAGCTGAAGGCTCAGCTGAGCCCCCAGAGGAGTCCCCAGGCTGCTGCAGCCCTGCCCCACTCCAGCAGCTCCTGGAACACACCAGGCACTGGGAAGCTCTCTGGTGCAGCAATGGGACAGCTGCCATGGGCCAGCCCGGAGCAGAGGGGCAGCGCTGACTCTGGAGCCTGCTCCCAAGGCAGAGACATTATCCCTGGAAGCCCTCCTCACATCCTCCCAGCCTGTCTCATGCACCAATGGATCCCTGCTGCCTGTGCAGGCTTTGCTGCTGGCCCAGCCTCAGCCCCAGCCCAGGACACCTCACCAGAGGAGTCGGTGTCACTCTGACAAAGCGCTCCCTTCCCACTCCAATAACCATGAGGGATTTGGGCTGCTTCTTTTTTATAATTTCTTTTTAATTCCCTCCTCCTCAACATTCATCTTTTCCTAGATCAGATGTAATTATTCTTCATGAAACAGCCCAGGTCTAATCCCAGGAGGAAGAGGGAATACATCACCTGCAAAGAGCAGGATGCTGGAGGGCTTGGCTGGGGCAGGGGAACAGCTCACTTCTCCAGGAGGGGCAGGAGAAGCACCTCCAAGGCCCTCACCCTGGATCCTGTCACTTGAACCCTTTTGTTCAGGCAGAGTATCAATGTCCCCCTGTTTGGAAGCAAATAGAACTGCACCCAGATTTTTGTTACAGATGCTGGCTGAGGCTCAGGTATCCTGAACACTCACATGCATTTCTTAGGTACTGATAAAATTATTTTATTGCCATTTCATCCACAGACTCCTCAACAGAAATCCCTATTTTTACAGCTAATGAATTTCAACATTCTCAACAGAAACACAGCACAGCCGAATGAAAAAAGCACTCGGGGGGAGAGAAAATGATGGTGCAAACTCTAAACAGAACCTGCCCTTTGTTTCACACAACTTCACAGCCCTTTCAGCACTGGATTAGGAGCAGGAACCACTTCAAAGGCAGCTCCTTCCATCAGGATTTTCTTCCTCTCTTCAAGGAAAGGCTCCGCTTGCAAAAACTCCCTTCATGGCACATTCTCCGAGCTTCTGAGCCGGCAGGAGCCACTCTGGCCGTGGCATGGTGGTGGGTGCAGCCCGAGCCCCCGGCGCTGCCCCTCCCTGCCCGGGTTCTGCAATGGCTCCCGAGCAGCCAGCGCTGAATGCAGATATCAAAGCGATTTTCCCACTTGGAAATTACTTGTCACAGGGATGTGGATCGGGAAGAAAAGCCCCTGCAGCCAAATCTCTTCCCCGCAGCCGATAAGGAAGTGCTTTATGCAGAAACCTCACCAGGGAGGGAAGATCCAAAACACAGCCGAGGAAATCTCAGATCCCAACGCCCCCCAGATTCCACAATTTTCCAAAGCCCTCCAGTTCAGCCAGAGAGAACCCCTCTGAAAGGACGGGCGGTCACTCCTGCCTCACCCAAATTCAGCTCTGCTGAGCTCCCAGGAGCTCTGCAGGTCACAGAATCCTGGAATGATTTGGCTTGGGGGGATGTTAAAGTGCATCTCATCCCATCCCTGTATGGCAGGGACACCTCCCACTGTCCCAGGCTGCTCCAAGCCCTGTCCAGCCTGGCCTTGGGCACTGCCAGGGATCCAGGGGCAGCCACAGCTGCTCTGGGCACCCTGTGCCAGGGCCTGCCCACCCTGCCAGGGAACAATTCCTGCCCAATATCCCATCCATCCCTGCCCTCTGGCAGTGGGAGCCATTCCCTGTGTCCTGTCCCTCCATCCCTTGTCCCCAGTCCCTCTCAGCTCTCCTGCAGCCCCTTCAGGCTCTGGGAAGGGCTCTGAGCTCTCGCTGGAGCCTTCTCCTCTCCAGGTGAGCAGCCCCAGCTCTCCCAGCCTGGCTCCAGAGGTGTCCCAGACCTGGGAGCAGCTCCATGGCCTCCTCTGGATTCTTTGTAGGACCCATCACACTCCAGAGCGCCACCAGGGAAGGCTCAGTGTCCTTGGAAGGATACAGATGAATCCCTTTTTCTGGCAACCAGGAGCCTGCCTCCCCACGGGGGCTCCTCTCTGCCCTGGGCCCATCCATCACCAGATGGATGTGACTGATGGGGAGTGACTGTAACCCCCTGTGACAGTCACTGCAGGGCCAGGGAGGGCTCAGCTGAGCACATTGCACAGCTCAGGAGGGATTCTTCCCCTCACAGCTGAACCCACACAGAAGTTTTCAGCTTCCTTTCCTAAGGCAAACGAGCATTAAAGCAAACCCTGAGCAGGCTCTGCTGCAGAGGAACCCACAAACCCACGGAGCATTGTTCCAGCAGCTGCCATTAATACCTAGGTGAGAGTGAGTGCAGCCTTTGTCTCCACAGCTAAAAAGGTGCTCATTAGCATGGGCTAATTAACACATGAGCTCTGCTGTGAAATGCCAGCAAAGCTCAGAGCAGGGGTTTCAGTGCTCCAGAAGTCAGTGCTGAACCCAGGCTCCACCTGAGGCTCAGCTCCAGAGCCCTGGGCTTCACCCAGGACCTTCCTGTTGTCCCCACGTCATCCCCAGGATGGGGACAAAGCCACCCTCACCCTCTTGTTGGACCCTGCACAACATTTCCCCTCGTATTAAAGGACCTTCTTTGCTTCCTGTCTGGGTGTGGAGAAAAGCAAATCCAAATTACTGATACTCAAGTACTCGGAGATGTGGATTTTCCATGATTCTGGAGTTTCTGAAGGTTCAAAAGCTGGAGATGGATCACTGGGCCCTGTGTTTTCCTGCCTGTAGTGACCCAAAAGTTACTGTAAACTCTGAGCTTAACTGGAATCGAGACATTTCTAATTTTGAGAGTCGGCCTGGAGTTTTCAGCCACACTGCACTTCCAAAAGTGAGGTTTTATTTGTATTTGGATAAACCAAGTTTATTACTGTGTAAAACCAGCAGAAAATAATTTGTTGTGACATGGGTATAACAAAAATACCAAATACGGGTATTAAAAGTAGGGCTCAGAAATGACCCAAAATCTGTGTTTTCTACTATGTCTAAGCACAAAAATATCTCTTTAGGTGTTCAACTTTTCTCATCTGAGATTTAAAACCTTTCCTCAAAGCAGATGGAGTGTGTAACACCTCTGCCCCGGCTGGGAGGTAGAAGGGGATGGTCTTTAAAGTCCTTCCAACCCATTCCATGATTCCATCATCTGAGTGCTAATGCCAAAGAAACTGGGATGTTTCTACAAAATAACCCGGAACTTACAAAAAACAAACATAAACCCCAAACCAAAACACAAACCTGGCACTACTTTTCCATGCAAAAGCCATTCCTGCTCCTTGTGAGAGAATCAGGCAAAAGAACTAATTAGGGAATCAGGAAAAATACAATTACAAGATGATGTCCACATGATGAGGACCTGTCCTGCATCTTGTCTTGAACCTGGAGCCCAAGGTATTCCCTTTAAAGCAGTTTTTAATTCTTTCAGCTTTAATATCAATGTGTAAGAACCAAAATTGTCTCTCTGAAGTATAATTATTGTGAGGAGCCAAGCCTAATCTCTATATGAAATTCCTTGTTCTTCCAAGGCCTTGAAGATAAGATGAAAACTGTCCTGAATAATAATTAGGAACACAGCAAAGCTGGACTTTTGGTCTGCATCAGGCTTTTTATCACCCAACACAACTGCCCTGGTGTCCCCCCCCCAGCTCTGAAATCCTGCCTGGAAAGAACAAGAAAGTCCTGCAGTAAAATGAACTCATCAGCATTCATTCCCAAGCTGGAATTTTACACCAGAAAAGCCCCTCAGCCTCTGCACAGCCCTGCTGATGTGTGAAGTACAGGAATGAGGGATCAGGACTGGAAACCAAGGAGAAAAAAACCACCAAATTTCACTCCCTCCACACTCACTCCTCCTGTACTTGCTTGTAATCTACTTTATTGCTTCATACTTCAGCAGAATTTAATCAGATTATTGAAAAATCTCTAGAAATAAAACAAAGTACAGCAACAGCTTTGTTTTGAGAGCTTAAAATGTTGTTCTTAAGTAAATCCAAACCATGGCTGTTCTTCATTCATTTTCCATGGACTCGGTTTTTAACATACTTGCCCTTGGAAATCAGCACCAACAACATTCCAGTGATTATTTCTTTCTTTTCCGTATTTCCAGTGCAGTTTCAAGGAATCATGTAAAATTTATACCCAGGGCAAAAGAAGCCCAATGCAAAGGGACTTAAAATAGAACAGCACGAAAACAGATCCTATCAAATCAGCAGCAAAAGCCACTTCAAGCTTGCTGTTAAACAGGCTGAGATGGCTTTTCTCCCAGGAAAGGGTAGATGTGTAACTCCACAGAGGCAGGAAAAACATCAGCAGGAGCCTGGGGGTGCCACAAGCACAGCACTGCCAGGCTCCAGCCGGGGCCAAGAGTGGAACAAAAACTCCTTCCAGCAGCAGAAAAGTTCCAGCGAGCTCCTGCCCCAGTCCCTGTGACTTTCACAAGACCCCAAGCAGCAGCCTGGCAGGGAATGCTGCTGTGAAAGCTCCCAGGACAGGTGGGATCAGGACCTTTTCCATCCTTGAGCTGGAGCAGCAGCTGCCGCAGCAGCAGGGACCTGCCAGGCACATCCCAGGGGACAGGGCCTTGTCCTGCCCCAGCTGCTGCTCTGCCTCATGACAGGAGCTAAGCCAGCCCTGACCTTGGCTCCAGCCCATCTCTCCCTTCCCTCAGAGCTGCTGGCTCTGGAGAACCCCCAGCTCCTTCCCTCTGACACAGGGATGGCTCCTCTACTGCCCGGGACAGGCCCTGCTGCAAGGGCACAGGATGGGGGACACAGAATGGGGTCAGCAGGGAAAAGCCCTGCACAGTCGAGTTCAGCAGCACTGAACTCACTGAACTTCCCCAGCACTGCCAAGGCCACCACTGACCATGTCCCCAAGTGCCACATCCTCAGGGCTGCTCAATAAATGCTCGTGTCTGGTCAGGTGTGGGAAAGAAGAGGCGTCAGAGGGGGAAGAGCTGAAGGCAAAATCGAGGACTTGGCCCAGCCTCCTCTCCTTTCACATTCCCCAAAATGTCCCAGACACAGCTCCACAGGCACATCCTGATGCTCCATGACCTGGTGTCTCAGGCTTGGCTTCCTGGCCAGGATGAAGGAGGCCCTGGAGAGGCACCATGGCAAAGCTGTCACCTCAGAGTGACAAACCTGTCACCTCAGGGCACAGCCAGACCCCAGCAGTGCAGAGAAGGCAGGAGAAACACAAGATCAAAGAATAAACTACAGGGGAGTTCCAAAGAAGGGGTTGGAGCGTGTCCAGGGCAGGGAAGGGAGCTGGAAAGGGGCTGGAGCCCCAGGAGCAGCTGAGGCAGCTGGAAAGGGGCTCAGCCTGGAGAAAAGGAGGCTCAGGGGGGACCTTGTGGCTCTGCACAGCTCCTGACAGGAGGGGACAGCCGGGGGTGTCGGGCTCTGCTGCCAGGGAACAGGGACAGGAGGAGAGGGAACAGCCTCAGGCTGGGCCAGGGGAGGCTCAGGGTGGATTTTGGGGACATTTCTTCACTGAATGGGAGGCCAGGCCCTGGCACAGCTGCCAGGGAGGTGGTGCAGTGCCCATCCCCAGAGGGGTTCAAAACACAGGTGATGTGAGCACAGGGTCAGTGGTGGCCTGGGCAGTGCTGGAGGAATGGCTGGACTCAGGACCCTGGAGGCTTCTCCAGCCTCAGTGATTGTGTGGCAAGAGGAAGTTGGCCTCTAACAACAATGCATCAGCATCTTAACACAGACTGGGGAACGCTGAGAAAGAGCCTGAGAGTGGCATTTGCATGGGCAAAAAGGAAATGGAGGAGAAGAGCAGCTCAAAAAGAGCAGCTCAAACCCAGCCCCATTCAGGCAAAGGCTGGGGCTGAGGTTGGAACTGAACATTCCCAAAGCCACTCCGGGTGCAGGGCCGGAGCCCAGGCTGCCCCACGGCACTGCCAGCTGCTCAGGAGCTTTCAGCCATCCCAGTTATTTATACACCCAGCCAAAGACTTGGATGCTTCCTCACAGATCTCTATGAGGAAATCTTCCTCACCAATCTCCCATTGAGATTTCCCAGGGGCCTGAAGGAATATTCTTCAAAATCGTTGTGTTTTGCTCAGCAGTAGGGCATACGGGAAAGGAGAATAAACTATTTTAAATAACCCTGTAATACTGAAGGGTTGAGGGAGTAACTGCAGGATCAGCCTGGAGGAGGGAAAGTTTTGGCGTGATCCATTTGTGGCCTCCCATCACCTGAAGGATTCCGCAGGAAGGATGGTGATGGACTTGGCACAAGGGCCTGGAGTGCCAGGACAGGGGGAAAAGGCTTCCCACTGCCAGAGGGCAGGGTGAGATGGGATACTGGGAAGGGATTGTTCCTGTGAGGGTGGCACAGACAGGAACTCAGCCACAGCCTGGGAAGGGGTGACTGTATTTATGGGAATAGTGACACTCGTTATCCTGGGAAATAACAAACCAGCAATGCAACTTCCAGTGATGAAAGCAGAGATTAAGCTGCCATAAAAACATAATTACCTCGTTAAAAAACACTCTTGCAGGCTGTGAAGCAAATTATTTATATTTTTCTTCTGGGTTTTGTCCAAATGATTTAAAAATAGATCTGAAAGCCCCACCAGGGTTGCTGAAAATCCTGCCTAGTTCACTTCACAAAGAGCAGTGTAAACAAGGAGTCTGACATAAATTTCTCACATTGATTAAGCAATCCTTGCAAACTCGGTGCTCTTGTAAAGCCTTAATTCAAGAGTTGGGCTCTAAAAGAACAACAATTATGGGCTTTAAACATTTTAAGTGCCCATTCTGGTAAATAGGTGAGCTTGAGCTGGGGCTGAGAGAGCTCCTGCAGGTGCTGGAGCAGAGCAAGGGAATGATAAAAATCCCAGCAAAGGATTTACTCAAATCCTGGTGTCTGAGGATTCAGGTGTGCTCCACCTGAGGAGCCTGCCCAGGGGATACCTGAAATTCCAACACCTCACATTACAGCACTCCTTTAGAGACCTAGTGTCCATGAAATGCCTTCAGATCCTGCTGCTTCCACAGCAAGCTGGACTCAGAGAGCTCAGAGGGAGATCGGAGTCCCCAGGATTGTTAAGCAAATTCCAGCCCTGAGCTAGAAGGACATAAAAGCAATGATGCAAACACACACACACTTGTACAGCTCTGTAAACAGTTGTTTTCTATTACATGTATTTATGATGGATCATCAGCTCTCCAGTTCCAGGGCTCATCACCCCCAAACACTCCAGACCTGCTGGGTTTAGCACTAAGCACTTACAGAGATCATTTGCACTGCACCTCATTTGGTTCTTGCACCAAACAGATTTTGTGCCCCTTGTCCCATCACTCTCTGCCTGTGTAAAAGTCCCTCTCCTTCCTTTTAAAAGCCCTCTTTAGGCTCTGGAAGGGGTTCTAAAGTCTCTCTGGAGCCTTACCTTCTCCAAGTGAACACCCCCAGCTATCCCAGCCTGGCTCCAGCCCCTGGAGCATTTCCATGGCCTGCCCTGGACCCACAGTTCACATACTCCCTGGTGAATTCTGTGAATTACCACATTATAACCAGAATTATATTAATTTCTGGGAATTCAATGAAAGATGCCCCAGCTGCTTTGCAGCTTCAGAGAGAACTCTGAATCCTTGTGTGACATTCACATTCTCTGGACAGAGAGACGTAATTCTGTCACTCAGGAAAAGCACAAAGAGAAGAAGAGAAAACAATCTTTATCTCTGCTCCTTTGTTTTCCCCATGTGGAATGTGGTGTGGAGATTGTTCACCTGCAGTGATTGCCGGGTTGGATTCTGGTGAAGGTTGTTTGGGGTCAGTGACCAATGGGATCCAGCTGTGGCTTGGGCTCTCAGCAGAGTTATGAGTTTGAGTTAGTTAGAGAGGTAAGTAAGAAGTAAGTATGGAGAATAGCATAGTATCTCTTTAAATAGTATATTAATGTGATATATAGTATAAATATAAATATATAATATAATGTATAGTTTTAATAAAGCAGATACTTCAGCCTTCTGATCTGGAGCCAGACATCATCATTTCTTCCCTGAGTCGGGGTTTGCCCACATTTTTTTACCATATCCTTGTGCTGCAGTTCCTGCATTTCTGCCATTGCCAAATCCAACAGCAGCTTCATCCAAGGAGAACACCCAGGACTTGGCTCCCAACTGCACAACCTGCAAGTCAACAGCCTGCAGAGGGGTCACTGGAAAAGCCATGGATAGGCCACGTGGTCTGCGAAGTCACAGCCAGCTCTTAGAGCCACCAGCACCCAGCTCCCACCCCAGCTCCCCGTGGCCTGGCGGGGGTTGACAGGAACAGGGCCAAGGCACCCACATCCCCATGGGGATGCTTCCCCAAGGGAAGCAGCACTCCTTGGCATGAGCCTGTTTATTGCCCAAAGTCACCCTGACCAAGGCAGTCTGGGGTCTCTGCGACCCAAAGGAGCTGAACTGGGAGCTGAGGGAGCTGATCAGCAAGCAAGCACTGAAGGTACAGCTATTCCCTGAGCTCTGCTGCCACATTCCTGCTGCAGGATCCTGCCCTGAAGGTCCCAACAAAGTAAACCAGGTCCAGTCCCCTTGGAGCCAAGCGCCTGGGTCTCACCCCAGGGCAGGAGAACCTCCCCAGGGCCACCGAAAGGACACGTGGCACTGAACAGCCCTGGGCACCCTGTCCATGTGTCCAAGTGTCTGTGTGCCCATGTCTGTGTGTCCCTGTGTGTCCGTACCCATGCATCTGTGTGTCCCTGTGTCCATGTGTCCGTGTGTCCCTGTGTCTGTGTGTCCCTGTGTCTGTGTGTCCCTGTGCCCCGTGTGACCCATGTGTCCCTGTGTCCGTGTGTCCCTGTGTCTGTGTGTCCCTGTGTGTCCGTGTCCACGTGTCCCCATGTGTGTCCCTGTGCCCATGTCCCTGTGTGTCCCTGTGTGTCCCTGTGTGCCTGTGTGTCCCTGTGTCCCCCTGTGTCTGTGTGTCCCTGTGTCTGTGTCTCCCTGTATGTCCCCATGTGTGCCCGTGTGTCCCTGTGTCTGTGTCCCTGTGTCCCTGTGTGTCCGTGTCCACGTGTCCCCATGTGTGTCCCTGTGTCCCCATGTGTCCCTGTGTCAGTGCAAGCCTGGCTCCAGCACTCCAGCCCTGCCCCCCAAGCACCCCTGCACTCAGCCCATCACAATCACCCTTCAGGAACGGATTTCTCCCCCTCCAAAGCAACGTCCTCCTGATTCTGCCTTTCCCAAATGCAGGAGGGTGTTCCTACCATCACCACATTCCCAGAAAATCCCTTTCCTTGCTTGCAGTGTTTGTCTGTTAGGCACTGCCCATTGCAGATGAGCAAACACATCACTCCTGCAGATGTTTTGTCAACTTGTCTTTCCTGAAATGCCAAATGCAAGGATGCAGAGGAATGGATTCAATGAACCCAATAAACGCCTCTCACCTGACTCCTCGTGTGAGAGCTGCTGGTGATCGCTCAGTGAGGAGAGAAATCCAGAGTTAATGCATTTAGCAACTGCAGTGTGGTGCCCTGCCCTGCACAGGCCCAACCTGAGCCATTCAGCCCTGTCAGCTCAGCTTCATGGGCTGAAATAAAACCTTGGCTGGAAGCAAAGTAAAGTCCTAAGTTTCCCTTGTTGCCACAAGCAGAATTTTAGGGCTGTTCTTTCCTTCTGGAGAGTTCCCATAAAAACACACACGGGCTCAGCCTCCTCAGGGGGCCGCTCCATGAAAACTGCTCTAGTTCACAACCAGAGAACAAAAATGTGACCAAATGTCCCCAAGGCCACAGAGGCTGCTGGGGGAGCTGGGAGCTCCCAGAGCCAAGTCCAGGGAAGGGAATAGCCCTTGGCTGAGTAATAAATAACCTGGAAGGGGAAGAGAGACTGGTTTGAACCAAGCTCCCTAAAAGCCAAGGCTGGCATCTCTCAGGCAGCTTCTGGAAGAGCTCCAGGCAAAGGAGAGATGCTCTTTAACAGAGGGTAAGAATTGCAAATGCTCCCTACATTTCTGCAGCAGAAAGGCTGGGCAAGCTGGAGAATGTCTGCTGCCTGAGGAGGGAAGGGATGAGTGCAGCTGGGAGGAGGAGGAAGGCTCTCTTACTGCCACTTCTCAAGGCCATGGGAGGGGATAGGGGTGCCCTGTCCCAACCCTGAGGTGGCACTGGGCACCCTCTGCCAGGCAGGAATGAGAGGAGGGGCTTCACCTGGGATGATGGATGGGGAGAACATGGATTCCACCCCCTGCCTGTGCCTGGGGCTCACTGGGTAGCTACAGAAGCCTCCCTTCCCCCAGCCTCACTCCCTGCCTCCCCAGCACGCACAGGACAGCAGCTGCTGGAATATCACACCCCTTTGACTGGAGCTGTATGAACATTTCCCCCCTTCCTTGCCTGCAAGCAAACCAGGAGGGACTGGCACAGCCAGAGAAATGAGATTTCGCTCCCTCAGCAGCCAAGCATCTTGCTGAAGCCTGGTTTGGATTGCTGTGAGGACACTGAAAGGACAGGATGGATTTCAGAAGCAATAACTCCATATTAACATCATACCTGTGTCATACTCCTCAGGCTGCATTGCCCAAGGCTTTCACCACAGGTCTCATTAGCAATCCTATTAAAACAAGAACACAGCTGGTGGGAGCATTTACTGTGCAGAAGAGTCAAATTCTTCTAAATTTATAGTGGCAAAATTGATTACTGATTCTAACATCTGTTGCAGATTTTACATTTAAATTCTCCTTAAAAAGTCCCTCCACTCAGAAACATCAGACATGGCTCCCCTCCCCCAGGAGCCACATAAATCATCTCCCTGCAAATCAAATCTGTCTTTTCATAAAAACAATTGTTCCTGTCATTTATTACAAAATAATCAGCAGTAAAACCTGCTGAGGATATAACTCAATGTATTTATGCTGTTTGTAATTACACAAAGACAAAGGTAACTTGGAAGACAGGATGATGTTGGGAAAAATAAAGAGTCAAGTAAACAGCAGGAGATGCAAGGCTGGGAATGTTTAAATATCAAACTGGTCTCTTCAACACCCGGGAATGCAACAAGAGCTACCTGTGAACAGTGTGAAAATGCAGACCCGGAGACAGCAATGGGAGCTGGTTTTGTATCTCGTGCCTTGCCCTGCATAAACCATTCCTAGCACCTGCCAGCAAGGAACATCCAGCCACCAAACCCAGGCACTGCCAGTGTGTGATATCCTAGCACAGGCAGAGGGAACCATTTCCCTTCTTGATCTTTCTTTAATAAAGAAAAATCCCAGGTGTCTGCTCTACCTCTCCCATCGAGCCCTGACCCTGGTTCTCCAGGAAATCCTAATCCCCTTGAAGCAGAGAGTGAGGGCAAGGTTGGATCCCAGATCTGCAGCAGTGCTGTGTGTGATGTCCAAAGGCACAGCCTGAGCTCCTGGCAGTGCCAATGAGCTGCTTCCTTTGCTTTGTGACCCTCCTGGAAGGACAGGAAGGACAAGGTTCTGCTCCATCATCAGTTCTCGCAGTGCCACACCATCCCATTAACCTGCAGGGCTCATTCCTGTCTGTGCGTGGCTCCAGGCTGTTTGAGAGAACACTGGCACCTGGCCCCTGCAGGTCCCAGGAGCTCAGCTCTGCCTGCCTGGCTCTGGCAGCACAGCAAGTCCTGCCAGGCCAGCCTGTACCGGGACAGGATTCATCTTGAGGAACTCGAGGGCTACAGACAGAGGAGGTGACACCACGCCAGGGCTGGAAGATGTTCCTCAGAGCACAAGTGACAGCATGGACCTTCAGCCTAGAGCCCAGCAAGCCCATGGACACCCATGGACCAGCAACCACTTATTCAAGAGCTGTTTTGCTCACCCCAGGTCAGGAGGAGCATTCCCAGCAGGTCAGGGAGGGATCCTGCCCCCCTGCCCAGCCCTGGGGGCACCTCTGGGGTGCTGTGTCCAGCCCTGGATCCTCAGCACAGCAGGGACAGGAGCTCCTGGAGCCAGGCCAGCTCAGGCTGTGAGGATGAGGAGGGCCTGGAGCATCTCTGTGCCCAGGAAAGGCTGAGGGAGCTGGGGCTGCTCAGCCTGGAGAGGAGCCCCAGCTGAGAGGGGCCCTCAGGCCTGGCTGTCCCTGTGTGCAGGGAGGGCAGAGCAGGGCCCAGGCTCTGCTCCGGGGCCCAGCAGTGGCACCAGAGCCATGGGCAGGGCCTGAGCCCAGGAACTGCCCCTGCCCAGGAGGCAGAACTGCTGCCCTGGGCAGTGCCCAGCCCTGAACAGGCTGCCCAGGGAGGGGCTGGAGTCTCCCTGGGCTGGGATACTCCAGAGCCCTGTGCACACAGTGCTGTGCCCTGTGCTCTGGGATGGCCCTGCCTGAGCAGGGAGGTGGAATGGGCTGCATCCCCATTCCAGTTCTCAGCAGGGGATTCCCATTTGTCCCAGCCAATGCCCCTATTGCTTGGGAAAACACTCGGTGATTTATGGACAACAACCAGGACAAATTCCCAAAGTTCCTCAGCCTGCAGAACTTGATCCAGTCACCCTGAGGGAAACAGAGCCCAAACCAAAAACCAGAGGATCCCAAATCCGACTGGGGGGTGATGAGAGCTCAAAGACCAAGGGTTGTTTTCTTGCTCAGCACATCTGGTTAAAGGTATTTTGGAAAAAAAGCATCAACTTGATACTAAAACCTCCAGGGATGGAAAATCTCCCCCTTCCCTCCTGAGCTGGATCCTCATCATTGGTTTGCAATCCATTCCTCATTGCATAGGGATTAGGAAGCAGCAATGGCTGGAAGAAACATGTTTTAGCAGAGATTTCTCATCCTGATGATGAGACAAGGATTCACATCCTCAGTGCCTGCTCCAAGAACTTGTCTATCAAGCCAAGTCATCTCTCAATCACTCTTACAAACTCAAGGCTGTCAGAGGGTGAGGATCCAAAACTCAAACGTGGTGTTTGGGAAGGGCACAGTCTAAATTGCACATGCTCATGTCTTTCCTTTCTCTCTCCATTTAATTTCAGGGGCAGAGGACTCAGGACAAGAAACAAAGGAGCCTTTGGGAGTCCACCTGCTGTTTAACATAAACTCCTCTCTCAAAAAGTGCTTCTCAGCACAGAAAATTTAACATGGAGATCATTTCAATGAGAGCAGCTCTAGAAATTATCAAACTTGCTCCAAGTAGCAGTGGACAAAGTTGTTTGCTGCAGAGAGAAATAGCACAAAAGCTTTTTATCTTTTCTTCCTGGGCTTCCTTTGAAAATGGAAGTAGCAACTAATCCCTGACATGTTGGATGAGGCTTGTCAGATCATCCTGAGAACAATTTGTTATTAAATTCACCCTTTTACTGAGGCTCAAGAACATTGTGCAGAAGTTCAGTTAAAAGCATGAAATCCATTATCAGCATAACTGGGCCAAGGCCAGGCTGGATGGGGCCTGGAGCAGCCTGGTGGAAGGGGTTAAAATGAGGTGAGTTTAAGGTCTCTTCCAACCCAAACCATTCCAGGATTCTGAAGTTCTATAACACCTCACTGGGGCAAGAGGTTTGAAGCCCATCTTTCCCTAGGCCCTCCCATATTTAACAAGACCTGGGCTTTGGCTGGAGGAAGGAGAACAGCCAAGACAAGCATCCTCTCTCCTTTCTCACTTAAAACCATGTCTTTCCCTCTTCCTTTCTCCCACTTCTCAGTCTGGATTACCAAACCAGAGGATTATTTTGTCACCACCCACCCCTGCAGCCTCAGGCAGGGAGCAGGGAGAGAGCAGGACCAGCACCTCCCAAACCCCACAGGGGTGATCACAGCAAGTACAACTCATGTTCCTATAAACTCCCTTTGCCCACTTGTATTTTTCAGTGTGCCCAGCTCAAAGCTGCCTATGACTGCTCAGCAGTGACTCAGATGAGCTGCAGTGCCAGCTCCTCTCCACCCTGGAATGACTGAATCAGCCTGGAAGGGTTGTCAGGCACTGGGAAAAACTGGGATTTTTATTTGTTTCCAGATAAATTAACATCGCCTTCCCAACACAGCACAGCAGCATTCCACACCCAGCCTGGAGAAGGGTCTGTATTTCCCAGGAATTTGCAGGTGCTTTAGCTGCCACCACCTCCCATATTCACAGTCACACAGAAGAGCTCCTGCCAGCTCTGGGCAGGGCAGCTGGGAGGGGAACAGAGAGCTGCTGCTGCCCAGGAGCACCTGGAGGTTTTGGGTACCAGAATCTTGTGCTTGATCAGTGCAGGGATTGTCCCCTGTGCTGGCACTGCTGAGGCACCTCCAACCCAGAGTCAGTTTTGTGCCCCCCTGACAAGACAGACCCTGAGGGGCTGGGGTGTGTCCAGGAGCAGCTGAGGCAGCTGGAAAGGGGCTCAGCCTGGAGAAAAGGAGGCTCAGGGGCGACCTTGTGGCTCTGCACAGCTCCTGACAGGAGGGGACAGCCGGGGGCATCGGGCTCTGCTCCCAGGGAACAGGGGACAAAGAGAAATGGCCTCAATCTGTGCCAGGGGAGATTTGGGCTGGATATTAGGGAAAATTCCCCACAGAAAGGGTGGTCAGGCCTTGGCAGGGGCTGCCCAGGGAGGGTTGGAGTCCCCATTCCTGGAGGTGCTCAAGGAAGGGCTGGACGTGGCACTCAGTGCTCTGGGCACAGCTTGGACTGGATGGGCTGGGAGGGCTTTTCCAACCTCACTGATTTTGGGATTAAGAGAAAACCAACAAACAGCAGCTTCCCCAAGAGTTCCTGCTGTCCCCACATGTGATGCTGCCTCATGCAGCTGAGCAGGGCTGGCAGAGCAGGGTTTCAACTGGAACAACCATTAATTGGCTCTCGTGTTATCAGTGTTTCAAGGACCCTTCAAAGTGCAGTTGCTTGGAGGAGAAAATGCACCTGCTAGTGGAACTGCTTTTCTCCTCTCCTCTTCACCTTGACCAGGGTATTTTTAGCTGTATGGACAGACTTGCCAATACTTTCACCTTCAATTGTTTGCAAGGAAACTTCTCCCAGTAATGAACACTCAGGGTCAAGAGAAGCAGCAGGAAAGAAATCATGGGCAAAAGCAACTTCCCAAAAGGCTTTTTCAGTATTTTGTGCCTTCAGTGTTTTAGCTCTACTTCTTCCCACAGATTTCCCTGCTCACAGAGGATTTAGTCTGCACTTCATTTCAATGTTTGTTTCAATGTTCATTTCATTGTTTGGCCTGAGGTTTTGTACAGGAGAGCTGCACCATCACACACAAAGCACCTGACCATGCTGCCCACGTGCCTTTGCAGCAGGAAGTGCCACTCAATTCCTCTGAGTCTCACGGATCCACTAATCTAAGTTTGGCAGAGAATGGTCCAACACCATCATCTGAGAAGGCTGGAAAACTCATTATTCCTACAAAACCTCATTATTCAAAAGCAACAGTCTCGGCTGTTCATCCCAGCAGGTAACATGTCAACAGCTGCCAGATCAGAAAACACAGCCCTGGCTTCCACCAGAGCCCAGGAGCAGGAACAAGAGAGGCAGACATGCCTGTGAGGCACTGTTCTTATCCACTCATGTGCTGCTGGGCCCAGGAGTGCTTCATTAATTACTCCAAAGCTCACCTGTCAAACAGAGCCTGAGCTGACACCACCCCAGGGCCCCAGGCCACTGCTCAGCTGAGTCCAACACACACAGAGCAAAGCCCCCCCTGCTGCTGTGCTCAGATCCCCCAGGCTGGGTCAACCTTCCAGAAAAAAGCAGATTTCTCAGGAGCAGGAAGGTGACAGAGCTACTGAACTCCAGCACACACATTTTAATGTCCCACATGTGCTGCCATTTCAAGGGAGCCCCTGAGAACCAGAGCAAAGGAACACAGGGGATTTACAACTCTTCCCTGAATTTCCAGCTTTCCTTCAGCAGCCTGTTTTTAGTGTAACCCCTTTGTTAGGAAATCTGTTATTTGATAATCTCTTCATCCTTCACAGTGCTTTTTATTCACTGCATTTACTGCCCCATTTGACACACACATTCTGCTCTGGAAACCCACTCAAACCTGCTGCACTTCACACACTTGCACACCCCAACCATGGAAATATACTCCCAACACACCCAGAACCCACTCCACAGTCCATCTTAAAGCCTCTCAAGTCTTCTGGTTCTGCAGAAAGTAGAATCAGGTAAGGTGAGATGGAAGAAAAAGATGTGGTGAGTCAGCAAAGTGTAGAAGGAAGGAAAAAGCCACTTAAAAGTCCATTCTTAAGTGGGTACCTTTTCAGCTAAGGCCTTTAAGCTGTCTAGAAACCTCTGCCAGAAGTCCTTGAAGAGGGGTCTGTCAATCCTCCTCAGGCTCTCCTTGGTGCTGGCATCCACACTGATGTAGAGCTGGGTCACAGGCTCCAGCCTCCTGCAAAGGGAAAAGGGAATTGCTGCTTTCCCGAATCTGCAGCTTGAGTTTGTGCTCTCCTACAAAAGCAGGAACAGGAACTGGACAGTGTTTCCAGGGAAAGTTCATCTTTGCCAAGTGACCACCATTAGCAGCAAGGTGTCATAACCTCAACAAACAGCCCCACGGCTGAGAACTCACACACACAGCCCTTGGCCGACAATGCCTTTGTCATTTTCTCCCTGCACCAGGGCGGATTTCACTCCAGTGGAGCTGTAACACATCAGGAAAGGCTTCCCAAAGGAAGGGGTTCAGGTGAGGCACGGAGAGGTTCTGCAGTTCACAAAGCTGTGCCCTTTCTCCACCATCTATTTGGCCCATGGGAAAACAATCCCATTCAACAGAAATGGACACAGGAAGAATTTCTCTGTGGTCAGGCACTGGCAGAGGCTGCCCAGGGAGGTTTGGACTGCCCATCCCTGGAGGTGTCAGAGGAAGGGCTGGACATGGCACTCATTGCTCTGGGCTGGGGACAAGGTAGGGACGGGGCACAGATGGAACTCAATGATCCTGGAGGGATTTTCCACCCTCAGGGATCCTGTGACTCTAAATTCAGCCCTAATTCAGCCAGTTCCTACTGCTGGACATGCTGAACTCCCCTGACCTGCAGCAGGATCATCAGAGACATTTTTGAAGGGATATCTTTTTGAAGGGATAGCTGTTTAGAAAATAAATCCACACACAAACCACAACTGCATTCTCCTTCCACTGCAAGGCTCTTATTCCACAGAAATCCTGGAGCAGAGCCTTTCTGGTCACAAGTGCTGGTCCCAGCACCTGGGAGCCCAACACTGGGAACTCCTGGAGGGACTAAACCTCCTTTGCTGTGGGAAGAGCCTAGGTGGAGGCTGATCCCTTCCATAAATGCCAAGGGAAAAAGGAGAAGCAGCAACACCACAGCCCATCAGCAAAAGGATCAAAGGGATTAAGAACAACCTAGAAAGGAGCTCTCTCAGAATCCCAGGATCACTGAGGTTGGAAAAGCCCTTCAATGTCACCAAGCCCAGCCTGTGCCCGATGCCCACCTTGCCACCAGCCCAAGGCACTGAGTGCCATGTCCAGGCCTTCCTTGGGCACCTCCAGGGATGGGGACAGAGCCTTTCCACTGATAGAAGTGACTTTCCACTGATAGAAGTGACCAAGGCAGTGGTGCCACCCCTCGTGGCACCTCCCACCCCGGGGGCTGCAGCATCAACAACCACACCCCAGTGTACCACAGAGCTCCCAAAATTTGGGGGCAGCATTTTCAGAGTGTTTTGTGTGAAGTCTGTAATGAGCAGGCACCAGTCCCAGCTTCATTTGGTTCTCTAGAGATGAGGAGAAATCAAAAGCTGCCAAACAGTGCCACCTAAGAATACACTGTCACCCAAAGGTGACAGAGACAATAACTGGCCACAGTGAGACTGACCAGAGCTCTTTGTGTCCAGAAAAATCCACTTAATGTGGACACTCAACCAACCATTGGAACCCACTCTCTGTGTGTGTATTTAGACAGCAAAATGAAATAACCCGGAACAAACTGAACATTTCAAGTTAAAATCTCAGTTTTGTAAACAAGTTTGTCTGGACTGGCAACCCAAGCCACAGACTCCAAAATGACCAAATATTCTGGGCCTAAGTGAAGTGTTCAGTTTCCAGGAATACTGAGCCAAACTCTTTCTTTACTCAGTGCTATCTTTGCTTAATTAAAAGTGAAGATGGAGCAGGTGCTTTTCAAAACAGGGGCTGAGAAAAATCATCCCTTCTCAACCCTAGGGAGAGGCAGGAGCCAGACACAGTCAGCACGGGGGAAATGAAGGAATTGGAACTGATCCAAGGGACGGATTTCAGCCCCAAACAGGAATGGCCCACAGGGCTCTGCATGGCTGGAATCAGAGCCTGGGTGAGCTGGGCACATTCTGCCAAGGGGGAACAAGGAGAGAGGGCAGCCACGGGTGCAGTGAGAACAAGGACACAGACTGGTGCTCCTGGGACAGCTCCAGTGCAGAATAACAGCAAATCCAGCTGTGTGGTACCAGGATGGATTTGCTAGCTCAGACACCTGAGGTGAAATCCAGGAGACCATGGCATTTACATATGGATGTGGGCAGAAATCCTGAGCTGAAATCTTCAGCTGAGCTGTGCCATCAAATAAATTCACTTCAGGCCTCCAGCCCTGAGGTGGCTTCACCAGGCAGGCAGGACAGAGCCCACAAGGACCAGGAACAGCAACATCAAAAATGACCATTTGCTGGTGAGCATTTATAATCACCTGCTCATTATTGGCATTATTATTGATCATAAAGGCAGACCCACACACGAGGGTTGTTCACAGCCATGGATCAGAGAGAGGAGCCAAGTACAGTTTCAACAGGAGTATAAAACCTCCCTCAGTTTATTGTGAGCCTGCAGCAGGTGAAGCTGCAGCCCAAGGAGAGGAGGAGGAGGAGAAGAGGAAGGCACAGGGGGCACCCACTGGAGCCCCTGTCCTGAATCCAGCAACATCCCAGGCCACACTGTCCTCTCCAAAAGGGGTTGGGAGGGACCTTAAAGTTCATCCTGCCCTGGGTAGGGACATTCCCAGGCTGCTCCAAGCCCTGTCCAACCTGGCCTTGGGCACTGCCAGGGATCCAGGGGCAGCCACAGCTGCTCTGGGCACCCTGTGCCAGGGCCTGCCCACCCTGCCAGGGAACAATTCCATCCCAGTATCCCATCCATCCCTGCCCTCTGGCAGGGGGAAGCCATTCCCTGTGTCCTGTCCCTCCATCCCTTGTCCCAAGTCCCTCTCAGCTCTCTTGCACCAGAGGTCACCCTGACTATTGCAGGATGAACTTTTTGACTACAGCTCCTATGCTGACAGCACAGAAGTGAGCTGGGTGCCTACTTCAGTTCCCATATTAAGCAAATCATCTGCTTTGATGAGCCAAAGATCAGTTGCAATTTTTAAGACAGCAAGACTAGCATTTTATCCCCTTCTTTTTTGTTTCTTTTTAAAAAGATTCAGCAGATCCGAAAAGTGCAGCTTCAAAATAGAGTGTGTGCTCTCTTTTTAAACTGCTATATTTAGGAAAGAGCAATTTCTATCTACCAGGCACATAATACATGACTTAAAGTAACTTGATTACACAATTATTCAATCATTTGGAATGTCTTTGTAGTGTATAATTACTCACTCCCAAACTGCCTGCAGTCCCCCCTCAGAGCCAGATTCAGACCACGAGGAGTGCAAAGGAAGCTGTCCCAGGAGCAGAGAGGAGCTGGGATGAGCTGGGTGACACACCAAGGCCACCCTGCCCACAACTCCCACAGCTCCAGGGCTGGATTTGCTGCTGTTCTCAACTGCTGGGATTCTGAGCAGCCCCAGCCACCCTGGAGCTGCATTTCCCCACGTGCTGCACTTCCTTTCTACACTTCGGTAACAGCAGCCTGGATGCTCCAAAGCATCACAAAAAGCAATTCTTTACCTTTGGAGAGGCTCTGAAAGAGTTCATTAAAGTGTTTGGAAGATTTCACTCAAGTGCCCCTGAGGGAGATTAAGCAGATCCCACTTTGCTGATGAACATGTGCTTGTCACCCCTCCTGATCCTGCTGGGGATGCTGAGCTGGACAGAGCTTTGGGTTGAGCATTTACAGCTGCTCCTCTGGGGTTAGAACAAAGACCAGCCCCAAAAGGCAATCTCTGAGCTCAGTGCCCTGCTCTGGCTGGCAGAAGGACAGAAGTTATTCCTGCCCCAGGCACAAACCACAGTTCACTCACTGCTCCCCTCCTGCCACACCTTCAGAGGGCCACATGTCATCCTCTCCACTTCCATTAGCAATCACAGTTCGTTTAGGAGGTACAGGAAAAATCAAACTAACGGGGAGAAAGGGATGAGAAGGAGCATGTGAAGATTGAGGTTAAAATCAGATGCTGAAGGGGATTTTTCATTGCCAGTGCTCATGTGGAGCTTACACTGAGGGGCCACTAAAAGGGATTAGGACACAGGTCAGCACTCCAATGTTTCAGGAGGAAGTTCAGGAGGAATTTCCTGCAGCTCTTACCTGATCTCCTCGGGGAACTGAGCATTGGTGACCAGGAAGGTGGAGATGCCGTGCTGGTGCAGGAGCCTCACGAAGCGGTTGATGTGTGGGTACATGATGGGCTCCCCCACCAGGGACAGGGCACAGTGCTTCACTGCCAGAGCTTCCTCCAGCCGAGCTGCCTTCACTCCTGACACGCCTGGAAAGGGGAGAACACTCTTAAATGAACAGTGCCTGGGGCCCTGAGCAACCTGGTCTGGGGGAAGGTGGCCCTGCTCATGGCAGGGGCTGGAACAAGGTGATTTTTAAGGTCCCTTCCAACCCAAACCCTTCTGTGGTTCTGTAACAAATCCCCTTCCCAAACATCTGTATCCAAAACACACCCTGGCACAGGAGGGCTGAGAAGAGCAGCTGGAGCCCTCCCAAAGCAGAAGGGACACCAGGCCAGAGCCAGGGCCCAGGGAGCAGCTCTGCAGCACCCAGAGAGCAGCAGCACCCACTGCCTGGGGCTGGGTGTGCCCTGGGCGCTGCTGAGAGCAATGTGCTGGTAACACCGGAGCCAAGATTAAACACTTGAGTCAAGCTCTCCACTGCTGAGTGCTGAGACACACACACACACACACACACACACACACACAGGGCAGCTCAATGCCACTCCAAGCAGGTGTGTGAAAGCAGCCCGGGCCATGGCTGCTGCTCCCCGTGGGCCTCCAGGAAGGACAGCTGAGCACAGCTCCCCAGCCACAGCAAGGGACTGAACCCTGACTGGAAACAGCTCCACAGAGGATGTGATCAAACGAAACCCCAGCACATGGTACGGTCCTGCACAGCCAGAGACCTTTCAGAAGGAAAACACAAGGAGCTCAAATGTAGCATCCATGTGAAAACACCACCCGAGTCCCACTCCTGATGCCCACAGGAGGAAGGGGGAGCTGCATGCTCCTCCAGCCCACCCACACCTGACCAGGTGCTCAGGACCCTGGATGAAATCAGCTGCCTCCAAACAAGCTTTTGTCCCAAATCTGTCACTTCACGTTTCTCTGACATGCCTTGATGTACTCAAATCCTATCTGAGGCTTTGGATTGGGGGCTGGTCTGTTTTAAAGATAAAAAACAAAGCCTGGAGTGTGAATCCAGGTCCTCAGCTCCCTTCTCGTTGCCTTGACGCTGCAGTACAGAAAATTACAGCTCTGCTGCAAAGCCCAGATAAAAGAGGTGTTTGTGGATATTGCTCCAGCCTCACATAGCAGAGCTGGTTTGGAATCAGAGCAGGGCTCAGTGCATTTTCAAGCAGCCAGGCTCAGTCCTGAGGAATAACCAGGACTAATGGTTATTCCATAGAAACCTGACAGCACTAAATGAGAGCTTTATTGGAGAAGAAAGCAGCATCTCCAGCACACGCTGAGATTAAAGGACTAAGTTTCATATTCCTAAAACTACTGCAAGTCAGTTTTAGAATGAATTAATTTCTCTCTCTCAGCATTTTGCATCTGGACTCTCATAATTACCCTGCCAGCTTTATAAGCAGAAGAACAAAACCAAACCTAGTACGTCCACCTAGAGGAGGGAGTGGGTTTGTACACAACCATTTGAGGTCACAAATCACCAGTCAGGCAGGGATAAACTGGCCAGGATTGGTATATTCCAGGAGGGCAGGGACTCTCCTGAATCCCTATGGCTCTGCTTCTGCCATCAGTTCCCAGCAGAGCACATCTCCCTGGAAAAGCTGATTCCAGCTGCTCCACGAACTTGGGAAAAGACAGCATCCCCTGGCACAGCACTCTGGGGAGGCTGGGGGCTGACTCTGGTACCCCTGTAAGGACCTGAGCAGCACCACAAGAGCCTGGGGGCTAGGGGGATGATAGACCTGCTCTATGCATGCTGATCCATGGGTGCTCCGAGGATTTCCTGGGACAGGTCATGCATTTCTCTTTGGTTTTTTCCCTTTATTATCAGACTCCCACTCTCCCATTCCAGAGTTATGTTTCCATCCTGTGTGTGCCCTTTGCAAGGGCACAGAGATTTACAAGTCACTCCCCAGAAAAATGTATCCATCAAATAAATTTCGCAGCCTCGCTCCCTATCAGTGAAGTGTCTCTCCATCATTTAATCCAAGAGAGAATTATGGGGCTTTAATGGCTGTGCTCTCCAAACCCAGCGCAAACTGTGGCAACACTAAAGCAGAAGATGATTTATCATCACCCACAGGCACCCAGAGTACAGAGGGCTATCCTGTAGGGTATCCTAAAGGATAAAGGGACACAAGAATTCTGTTCCTTCAAAGGAAATCTCATTTTTACTGCAATGGGTCAAATGAATAAAGCACCAGATGAGTTCACCTGTTTCTCTGGCCCATGGAATGGGTGTGTGGATGGATCTGCCTGCAAAGCTGTGGGACTGGGACTGCAAAGAGCAGCACCAATTTATTCAAATGGCTCAGGGAGGTACCTGAGCAGCACCCCCAGACACTCCATCCCTGAGGACTCCCTAGCTGAAACATTTCCCGTGTTCTGATTCCCCAGAAACCCAAACAGTCTATGTCAAGGGCCAGGGTCCAACACCTCAGCCCTGCTGGGACACCTCTGGAGTCCCTCTGGGTTCCCAGCCAGTGCTGCAGGATCAGACACATTCATGTTGGGAACTGGAGATGGAATCCATTCCTCCAGCACTGCAAGGTCACCATTAACCCATGTCCCCAAGTGCCATTCCACACAGCTTATAAATCCCTCCAGGGATGGGGACTCCACCTCCCTGGACAGCTGTGCCAGGGCTGGACAGCAAATTCCAGGAAGGAATTTCCCCAAAATCCACCCTGAGCCTGCCCTGGCCCAGCCTGAGGCCGTTCCCTCTCCTCCTGTCCCCGTTCCCTGGCAGCACAGCCCAACCCCCCCGGCTGTCCCCTCCTGTCAGGAGCTGTGCAGAGCCACAAGGGCCCCCCGAGCCTCCTTTTCTCCAGGCTGAGCCCCTTTCCAGCTCCCTCAGCTGCTCCTGGGGCTCCAGAGCCTTCCCAGTTCCCTTCTCTGCCCTGGACACACCCCAGCCCCTTGCTGTCTTTCTTGGAGGTACCCAGGACTGGAGGTGCCCCAGCAGTGCCAGCACAGGGGACAGAGCCCAGCCACAACCCCTCCTCCCCTCCCCACAGCAACCTGGGCCACCTCACTGCGCCAGCACGTGGTTCCTGTGCTTTTGTTGGCATTTTCCTCAAACATCAATCTCAATAAAGGCCCCTGGTGTCTGTGCAGAGCTGCTGGGCTGGCTGGAGGAGCCAGGCCCATTCCTCCAGCCCTGGCACCGCACACGGGGACTCTGATCCTGCCTGAGCTGAACCTTTGCCTGTCCCCAGCTCAGTTCACTCACTCTGCTCCTCCTCAATTTGGTTTTTGCTGCTTCCACTCTAACAACACTTCCCCACCCACCTGAGGGAAGAACGATGTAAAATTCACTACATGGAACAGGAGCTCCTGGGCTTTTCTTACCGATTTTTCTTCTCCTTAATAAACCTTTGACTCACAGCAGCTAGGACAGGAATGTTGCCATCTAGCACTAGAAAAATAAACCAGCTTTTATTTTCCCACTTTACAGCACAGTTCTAGTCCAGAGCTTTTCTGTTTTCTCCTTTCACAGTTCCAGGTCAAGGGTAACTGTGCTCAGATGCACAGGCACATTTTGAGTAATATTTATGAATTTGTTTAACAGAAAATAGGCTCCAAAAAGAGAGAACTGGGATGTCCTGACAGGCCCCCTGACACTTCAGTGGTATTTCAGATGCTGAAAAGTCTATCCATAATCATCTCCTCTCCTCAACCCATTTTGGGAAGACAGCAGGGTCAGGGAATGAGAAGGTTATTCCTCAGTGCAGGGTGATAATGGCTCTTCTCCGGAGACTTGAAACCCTCCAGGGCTGGAGGGTCCCCACCACTCCAGGTCCCACCCTGGCTGAACAAGCTCCTTTTGATGTGTAACTTCACCATCCCAAACAGAAACCAAGTCTGTTGTCCCTTGTTCTGGGGACAGGGACAGGTGGGACTGCAGCATGGACAGATCTGATCTCCTTCAGAGCCTCCCAGTGCTCAGAACCACAGAATAACTGAGGCTGGGAAAAACCTCCAGGATCATCAAGTCCAAACATTCCCCCAGCACTGCCAAGGCCACCACTGCCCTATGTCCCCAAGTGCCACATCCACATCAATTTTGAACATTTCCAGAGATGGGGACTCCACCCCTGCCCTGCATAACCTGTGCCAGGGCCTCCCTTTCCAGGAAGGAATTTTCCAAAAATCCACCCTGAGCCTCCCCTGGCCCAGCCTGAGGCCGTTCCCTCTCCTCCTGTCCCTGTTCCCTGGGAGCAGAGCCCAACCCCCCCGGCTGTCCCCTCCTGTCAGGAGCTGTGCAGAGCCACAAGGTCCCCCCTGAGCCTCCTTTTCTCCAGGCTGAGCTCCTTTCCAGCTTGCTCAGCTGCTCCTGGGGCTCCAGCCCCTTCCATGCATCCACTGGCTCGACCATGATGTTTCTCCAGGTGCCCCTGGGGTAAAGCCCTGCCCTGAGTGTGCCTCTCAGCCCCACCAAACTTCCCTGCAGAGCTGCTGAGGGTGTTTCAGTAACACCATCCCCTGGGGCAGGGAATGCTTGACACAGTGCCAAAGAAACCCCAGGCTCAGGAGTGAGGCTTCACTGGAGCTGCTACTCCAAACCAGCCACGTGAGGAGAATGAAGCCCAAGGGGCCCTAACCTGAGCTATTTCCCCACCCATTATCCAACTGCAGAGATTGAGACAGAGCAGCTCTGTTCTGCTGACAGAAGGGCTTTGTGCCTGTCACATTCTGGATCCATTGGATTCTCTTTGAGCACAGACCACCTAAACAACCGGGTTCCCAAAATGACAGCCAAGGCCAGGGCTCATCTTGCACATTTTATGGCTGTTCCACTCCATTTGTGCTGCTCAAGGCAGCTGGGGAGAGCAGAACCCTGGAGCTGTCCTGCCAAGGTGACCAGCCCTGCCAGCACACTCAGCTGACCTTGGCACAGCAACCAGATCATCACATTTGGGAAATAAAACCCCCAGCCCTCTCTACATTTATAGACACAGAATATCAAACTTGCAGGGAATTTCTGTGGGAAGCAAGCTGCAGTGCTTTCCAGAGGTGCTGTGGAACTGCAGCTTCAGTCATAACAGGTACTGAATAATTCCTGAAAATCAAAATCCCCTGCTTGCTGCTGTTTCATTATTCATGAGACAAACACAACCCAGAAGTTCCAGGGCTAACACAAAGCTGGGTGTTAAGGCTGGCAGTGTATTTCCTGTCAGGTAAGAGGCTGATTGCTTTTGCTTCCTACCTGCCCTCACTCCTCCAGAGGAGCCAGGATCCCCATTCATCCAGGCTGGCTTTAACCACTGTGGAAGGCTCTGTGCACACCAAGGGAAAGGATTTGACAACTACCAGGATGCACCAGAGGCAACTCCACTCTACTCCCTCCAGGCAACAGCACATACTCAGTGGCTGAGCCTCATTTCAGAAGACATTAAATGTGCCACAGCAGTTTCTTCTCCCCCATCCTCCTGATACCCTGAACCTCAGGCCTCCTTCCCAGAGGAGCAGAATGTTCTCACCTGTTCTGAAGATTCTCCTCTAACAGCACCGGGGGTGGGGACAGAGAAGTTACCTTTGAACTGCCTGATCATGTTCTGGTGCTTCTCGAGGGCCTCCTGCAGGATCAGCTCAGGCTGGTCCATCTTCCACCGCCACTCGGTGCCCACGGGGTTCGTGTGGTGTCTGAGGAAAGAGGGGACAGTCACTCACTGCCACCTGGAGGACTCACCTGCCACCCGGGGACTTTGGCATCGACAACATTCAAAGCAAAACAAGATCCTCAGCAACTCCTGCTGCTGCCCCAACCTTTGGACGTCACCTCTGAACACAACTCTTACGTCCCTCTCCTTCCAGGCTCTGGTCTCCCAGAGGGAGGAATGGGCCTTGTGGATACTATTACACTTTATATAGATATTTTGAAGCACAGGTGAAAGGTTTCTAATCTAAAATAATGTCTGCAAAATCCTCTGTAAAGAAAGGGAAACTGGTTCTGCCTCTTGTTCTGCCCACAGCTGCACCAAGCTCTAGAGAAAGAAGGTCCCAGGCCATTTTTAGTTCCATTTCAAAGGTACCAAGCACCACCCTGAGGACAGGATTTGTCTGTACCCCAATCTTTGTGTGGTGCTCTGGGACCAGGAAAGATGAGGGCAGGCTCCTCCAAACCCCCCGAAGAGAGCAGGAAGCCTGCCCTGTACCAGGGATCCATTCCTGGGGGATCTGGGTCATCTCCCAGATTTTAATCCCCCTGACCCAAGCAGACTGCAGTAGAAAAGTCCCAGGTCTTCCATCTGAGGAACAGCTGGGCCACATTGGGGTGGGAAGCCAACCTTGCCTGCAAAGGATCACTGTCCCCATATTTTGTTTTCTTGGAAAACAGCAAAAGCCAGCCCAGGTAAATGGACCCAAGCACCTGGAAGACCCATGGAGTTCCTCCTCATTTCTTACTTTATTAGCATGAGAGGATCATCCAGCCCTTAAATATCATCTTAAGGAAATCAATGGAATTCTGTGTTTTCACCTCCTTGTTCTCTCTCCATCATTTCCTGCTTCATCCCAAAATATGCTCCAAAAGTCCCTTCAGATTTTCCCTACCACTCCCCTGGCAGCCCACAGAGTTCATTAAGAGCAGCACATCGTGCAGGGTCTTTCACAAAAGCTCCTGAATTAACCCACCTCTGGACAGGAAAACAAGGCCAACCAAAATACACTCCTCACACTCTGTTTTCTAGCCAGGTGACCTCTGCTTCCTGCACCCCTCTCCACCATCCCTGGCTGTTGGATTATGCCTTGTTCTGACCCAGAGATGGGGCAACTGAGAGGCATTTTAAAAACTTTTATTCCATTTTCAGTCTCATGAGAAGGGTGAGAGCATACAGATGTTATAATTCACTCCATCACAATCAGAAGCCAACTATTTCCTAATTACAATATATTATAAGCATTCCATGGCCTTTTTGCCACACCATGCTGTAGATGCCTTAAAGCCAATCATCTAAAATTACCCCTCGTGGGGCCTACTCCAGTGCATCTTTCATAGCTCTATTTCTCCAAAGTCTTATTCACAAGGCCATCCTTTGAAACTTGTTTCTGGTTCCATTTCTCTCTCAACGATGTCTGTCCTATTCCATGGCATTTCTAAGTCAGCATTTCTTATCTCAAGGTTTACATACAGCTGAACACTATGTGAGCCTTCTATCAAGCTTTGAGAATTCTCTACAAATCCATTTCCCAATTTCCCCTTCTCTCTCTAATGGAAAAAACTTCTTTGATGGCCTTGTTCATCATTTGTCATGTCCAGTGAAGTACATAAGGCACCATTACTAACATTGTCACTGTAACAATTAATGCATATAAACTCTCCAGCCCTGGGGACACCTGGGAAGTTACAGCTGCATTCAGCCTTCCAGGACAAGACTCACAGCATTTAACTGAGGGAGAAGGGACAGAGAAGCACCTTCTCAGGATGAGGGGGCTGGTGCAGTCCTCACTGGAGACAAGCAAAAGGCTCTCAATGACCTCTGGACAGGAGGGAAGGGATTCAACCCAAAAGAGAGTAGGTTTGGGATGGACATCAGGAAAAAAATTCCTCCCTGTGAGGGTGGGCAGGCCCTGGCACAGGGTGCCCAGAGACGCTGTGGCTGCCCCTGGATGGGCTCTGAGGTCTCTTCCAACCCAAACCAATCTGGGATTCTGAGACTCTCCAAGTGAGAAACACCTGCAGCTGCACTGATAGTGCTAAAACACAAGCTCCAAACCCAGGCTCAATAAAATCAGGCTTTTGGCCCAAACATTTCTTCATCCACTTCAAGAGCAAAGATTCAAACACTGTTCTCAAACTACACCACCTCAAGGATCCTTTAAGCCAAAACAGCTTTTTGAATTTCCCCTTTATTTCCCCATCTGGCAACATGGAAAGTTTTCTGAATGTCAGCTATAAAAGGCATTTATAAAACTTTTCCATGTTTAACTGCAAAAACTGTACCTTGTATATTTAATAGGGCCAGCTGGCAGGAAATCAATAGGCTCTGGGTGCACCCTGGACAGCTATTAGTGTCCAACAGGCCCTGCATTTTTAACACATCCTACTGTTTAATAAACACACCAAGTCAGGTCTACAGAGCTGCTTATTTGGCAAAAAGGAGGTTCCCTGCCAAGAGGAGGATAAAGCAGTAAAGCCTTGGGCTCCAGAGGTTGTTGCCCAGTCTCCAGCACAGACAGAATACCAGAGCCACCACCCCATTGCCCCCAGGCTCTGTGAGCTCCCATCACCCACCTCTGGCTACACCAACACTGAGCAGGAATTTGTGTCAGGGATTCCTTCCTTCCTTCCCAAAGTAACACAAGTAAAATGAAATCTCACCCAAACCCACACACAGCAGAAATCCTTGATTTTAGCAGAAATTCCAGGTGTGAAACAGGTTTGGTGTACTCCTTCAGAGACACCTCAGTGCCACAGCCCCACAACTGCAGGGAACATGATGGGAAGCTCCTGCTGGCTGCCCTGGAATCTCCCCAGCCACCCAGCCTGCTCCCATCCAGCTTCCCCTGCAGTCTCAGCACACTTCTGATCCACTGGGAGCCTGGGACAGCATTCCCAGTGTCCCTGGCAGGTTCTGGGACCCCTGTGAAGATGCAGCTTCCCAGGGCTGTGCTCTGCCTCCCCAATTGCTTGGGGGCTATTTTAATAAATCAGCTCTTGCTTTATACCTTCTGTAACTGGTTATTAAGAAGCTCTGAGGGCAGATACAGCTCAGGCATAAAATATCATTTACTGCAGGCATTGACTGAGCCAGGGTGATACCTGGTGGGGAACAGGAAGGTGAGGAAGTGCTGGTGGCAGCGACATGAGAGGACAGAGCACACCACTCCTAGGGAGGGCAGGAGCAGAATAAAAACAAGAAGAGTTCAAGAAGCAGTCTCAGTGAACCCTGAGAGCCAGCAGGGAGATCCCAGAGGAGAAGAGCTTAAGGGAAAAGAACTTCAGGAGAACTGGCAGTTTCGGAAGCCCTATTAAGGCAGAAGTGCAAACTGCAGCAATAAAAAGCAAAGACAAAACAAAAATCAATCTGTTCTTCTGCAGCCTCGTGAGCCTCCAGCTGCAAACAAAAGAAGGAGCACAAAAACACAGGGGCATCAGCAGAAAGAGGAAGGCAAAACATCAGCCATGACCAGGAAAGGACACACAAAAGAGATCCCAAGGACTTTCCCTGGAATGATGGGAGGAGAAAGAGGGAGACCACAAAAAAAGCTTGGCCAATGCACAAGCCAACCATGTTTAATGTTCCTGCTGGTACAAAATGAAACCTGGCTCTACCTTTTCTTCTGCACCTCCTGAGAGCAACAGGAGGAGCCCAGCCTGGGCTGGGCAGAGACCAGGACTGACATACAAAATCTGAATTCAATGTTTTCCCTAGGATGGGTAAAGTCACCCTGGAGCAGGCTGGATAAATTGGCTGACACGACCAGGGGGTGCCAGGGGTGGCTTAGACTGGATATTAAGGGAAATTTCTTCATGGAAAGGGTTTTCACAGGGCAGTGGTGGAGAGGTTTAAAAGTCCCATGGATGTGGCGCTTGAGGACAGGGTCTGGTGGCCTTGGCAGTGCTGGGGGAACAAATGAACTCAAGGATCTTGAGATGGCTTTTCCAACCAAAAGAATTCTGTGATTTTCTTCCAACTGAAACCTTAAAGATGGTTTTCAGCTCCATCCCAACTCTGAGATGCTCCCTTTTAAAAGAGCAGGATCTCCTGAAAGGCAGGTGGATGTTCAGTGTCCTGTGTTTGTATCCACCCACCCATCCCATCCTGAACCCTGCTCAGCACAGCTTCCCAGACCATTCCAAAACTCACCTGGATGTCAAAATCTGCAAATTCACTTTAAAAGCCCCTGGTCACTGCCCCTCATCAGTGACTGCTGGACCTGCCACCATCCCCTGCAGGGACACCCAAGGCCCAGTGTGGACATTTCACAGCCCATAATCTGTTTATATTCACTACCAAGGCCATAAATTTGGGAGCTGATTGTCACAAGTCCCAGAACCTTCAAGAAGTCCAAGTCCAGGAGATCACAAAGTGCTATAAAATGAAAATCAGAGATTTCAACCCACAGATGACAGAGCTGGCAGAGCAGCACATGAAGGCACTGAGACTTTTTTTTACCAGGGGCATGAACTGGGCACACTGTGCTGTCCCTCACCCCATTTATTTGGTCATTTCAGTAGCTCCTGGCAGACAGGCCCAAAACTCAACAAACCAGTGAAGAAGAATCCAATGTGAGGGATGAACCTTGGTCACAACAGACCCCTTCTGGAAACAAAACCATAACCAAAATGAAACGCTGGGCAGAACCAGGGCCTGGGGGCTGGACATGCTCAGAGACTCTGTGAGCTTTCAGGCTCAGCTTCCAGGTGTTCCAAACCTGCAGTGTCCACTCCTTTGATATCAATACTTCCCATTTCCCTGAGAAATTTACCCTCTGGAATCAAGTTAGATACTGAGGAGAAGCTTTTGTTTTCATCTGTTTTCAGTTTCTTCTTAATTTTTTAAAGACCTTAAGTACTTCTCTTATGACAGATTATTAATTTTTAATCTCTGTATTTTGCAGGGCTTACTGGGATGCCTGGCTTTTGGCCACCCACTGATTTAGTGTCTGAACACATCTTCAGTTGCTGTATACAAGCATAACCTGAAACCTCCAAGCACAGGTAAAAGCATGAAAGTTACAGCAGAAAAAATATGAGCCAATTTCTTCACAGGATATTTCACTCTGTCTGCTTTGCTGTCTCCTCAGATGCAAAAGTAATAAACCCTATTAATTTAAATCTTATTTAGCTGTTCCATCTCTCCACAATATTTGATTGGGCTTTGGACACTGAGCCAAAAACCCTCATCAAATCAGGTCTGCCTGGTGCCTGTGCTGCAGGGAGGTGTCACAGAGCTCCAAACCCACACTTGCTCTAATTGATTAAAAGATTTGGTCACTTGCACATTTCCATTTAGGCAATTAAGCTAAAGAGACACAGCCTCAGTGAGAGCAGGTGGGAGCAGGGATGGAGAGGGACAAACTCCCTTGGAGGACAAGATTATGACTGGGGATGTTGCAGTAATTCAGGTGTGGGGTGTCCCCCTCAGTGTTTTTGATGGAACAGCCTTGCGGGACATCAAACAATCCACCCTGGAGAATCATGGAATATCCTGAGCTGGAAGGACTCCCAGGGATCATCCAGTCCAACCTCTGGCCCTGCACAGACACCCCAACAATCCCTGCCTGGGCATCCCTGGAGCTCCTGGAGCTCTGGCAGCCTCGGGGCCGTGCCCATTCCCTGAGCAGCCTGGGCAGTGCCCAGCACCCTCTGGGGGAAGAACCTTTCCCTGAAATCCAAGCTGACCCTGCCCTGGCCCAGCTTCCAGTCTGCTTTTCCTGCCCCCACAAAAAGCTGCCCCATAACCCTGCATCACCAAGCTCTCTGAAGGGGACAGGCAGGGAGGCATGAGCCAGTGAGGGGGCCCTGGCAGCTGTGACAGCTCCCAAGGGCAAGGGGGACAAGAAGAGCATCCAGTGCAGTGTGAAGGCACATCTCTGACAAAATCCCCCAATTTTCTGAGGATGTTTGGATACTGGCTCCACCTACGAGCTCTAGTGGAGGTGTTCTGCCCACAGCAGCTGGAACTGATGCCTTTTAAGGCCCCAACCCAAACCAGTCTGTGATTCCATGAGTACTGGTTTGGGGCCAAAATGTGTTAGTCAAGACCAGCCAACTTCAGTGATAACCAATTCCCAGGGAAAGCAGCTGAACTGCAGCATTCTTGCTAAAGTGAGGAAGAGAAAATAAACAGACTCCTTGGCCTTTCCTTCAGCCATCCAGGGAGAGCTCGGTGGTTGTGCAGTTGGAAACATTGGCAGAATCTACCAAATGTCAAAATCCTGAAAGAAGAGATCAAGAAGGAAGAATCCCAGCAGCCTTATCTGCAAGGCAGCGTGCAGAGCTGCACGAGGAGCCCAGCACAAAACCAACATGTATGAACAACATTCTGCCAAAAGCAGATCAAAACTGGGATTTCACGTGTCTGCACCAGCACAGATGGCACCTGCTGCTCCGGAGCTGCCTTGTTTATCCTGCCCAGCCATCAGGGCCTGCAGTTCCACTTCAGTCTCACACGCCAGGTGTGGGGGATAAAACAAGAAGCATAGATAGGCCTGACTACAGGGTTTGGGAGCTGGGGTGGCATAGGATCAGTGGGAATTGGGTGTGGCAAGGACAGAGGGAAGATCCCTCTCACAGCCACATGAAGGCTGCAGCAGCCCAGGCATAGGAGCTGGAAAAGTCACCAAAAAGAAACCTTCTTTCAGCAGCAGTTCTGGTTTAAGTCAAGCTTAATGTCCTGGGATGAGCCTCAAACTGAGCCTTACATCTTCCGACTTAAACCTTCCAGTTTCCAGGGGAGGCTGAAGACAGCCAGCTGCATTCCATGTGGGAGAGTCCAACACCTGCCACCCACCTCACCCAGAGCAGGGAAATAAATGAATCAATGCTGAAACCTCTGAGCTCAGTGCCCTGGGAAGCTGTTTCTTGCACTCAGGTTGGAGCCAGCAGGAAAATCAGCACTGTAGCACTCATTGTCATCACTGCTGCTGCTGCTGCCAGATCCCTCTGAAGTGACAGGTGACAGCGACAGGATGATGAATAAGAGACACAGGGAACAGTGCCACCTTCTCTGGGTCTCTACACTAATGGACTGATTTATCAATTATTGATACATCTGTACTATCTCATTTATCAGTTTCTGCACTCTCCAGTTCACATCTGCTGGATTTCCCTGATTCAGCCTATTCCACATCCAGGCTGCTACCAAAAAATCCTGAATGAGGGCATTTGGAAGAGAAATTGGGAAGTGCTCTGTGGAGCAATGCTGGGAACAAAGCCCCTCATCCTGACCATGTTCTTGTTTGCTGTTTAGGATGTACCTTGTGTGTGGGGACAGAGGGACAAGCATAGGCAGGGCAGTGTCCCTCCCAGCACAGTCCCACTGCAGGACTCCATGCACACCACGTGGAAAACAGACACAAGCAGAAGGCTTTCCTTGCCAGGCACTGCCCTGCTCTGAAGCAAAGCAGAAGCTGCACATTAAAGGTGCCATTTGCTGCCTCCTTCCCAGCCAGGAAAGCCCAGGATGAGAAAAGCCCATCCACAGCACCAAGGAACCCTTTGGAACAGACTACCAAATGCAAGCTGCACAGGATGCCCTGTGTCCAGTGCTCACATTTAACATGGGAGACAGCTTCCAAGCACCCTCCAAGTTAGGGCAGTCCTTTAAATGCCCCCATGAAATATCTGCATTACTAAAACCTAAGGAGTATGAAAGACAGAAAGGGGCACTCAGAGGAATTTGGCTGGCTTTGCATGGAAATATTATCAAGAATCCCAGAATGGTTTGGGTGGGAAGGAACCTTCAGGCCCACGTCATTCCACCCCCTGCCATGGCAGGGACACCTTCCACTGGCTCAGGCTGCTCAGAGAATACTCACTGGGATGCTGGACCACCATCCCCCCAGGCTGGGGGATGGAATGGGTGTGACTGGCAGCCTGGGATAAGGTTTAAGTCCCAGAGGAAGTACAGCTCCCATGTGATGATTTAGCAGGGTGGAAAACAAAAGAGCTCAAAGCACAACCTCCCTCTCCTCCCACTCCAGGTGCTCTCACGTCACTGCTGGCATTTCTGCTGAACCTCAGCCTCTCTTCCCAATCCCACCCCGCACTCCCCCAGCCTGGCACACACCTCCCTTGGAAGCCCAGGCAGGAGTGAGTGAGTAGTGCTAGAGAAGCTCTGATCCAGCACAGCTCCTTTCCTTCAGGAATTCACCACAAAGTCAGTTCTCTGAGGAAAGGGGAGACTTTCCTGGCCAATGGGAAGTCATTGAGTTGAAGACAGGTTGTTCTGCCTGGAGAGAAGGAGGCTCAGGGGGGACCTTGTGGCTCTGCACAGCTCCTGACAGGAGGGGACAGCCGAGGGGGTCGGGCTCTGCTCCCAGGGAACAGGGACAGGAGGAGAGGGAACGGCCTCAGGCTGGGCCAGGGGAGGCTCAGGAGGAATTTCCCCATGGAAAGGGTGGACAGGCACTGGAAGGGGCTGCCCAAGGAGGTCTGGAGTTCACATCCCTGGAGGTGCCCAAGGAAGGGCTGGATGTGGCACTCAGCACTATGGGCTATGACAAGGTGGGCATCGGGTACAGTCTGGACTGGGTGATCCTGGATGGCTCTTCCTACCCCCGTGTTTCTGGGATTTATCAGCTGCTGTTTTAGGAAAGCAACAATTACTGAATGATCACTTTTCACTTGTTTGGAGCAGTGGAATTGGTGGGGGTGAAGGTACATTACATATGGAAAATGGTCCCATTTCCAAAGACACTGCCATTGCTCAGCACCTCAGGGGTTCACACAGCACACCCAGCCCACACTCCCCAGAGCACAGCTGGCTCAGGGACAGCTGGCAGTGTCCCACAGAGCCCCCACCCTGGCCAAAGCCCACAGGTGCCTTACCTCCAGCAGAAGACACACTTGTTGGCACAGGCCAGGCTGGGGGTGGCCTCCATGCAGCGGTGGCTCTCAATGCCATAGAAGGTGTGCTTGTAGCAGCCCCCACGGCCCCGCAGCATCGACTGAGGGCAGGAAAACACACAGGGCATGTTAAAAACCCTCATGGGGCCAAACTGAGGGCAGGGGAACAGACACACCCACCAGGAGAGTTAAAAACCCAGCTGGAACCAAACTGAGGACACATACACACAGACACACACAGGAGAGTTAAAAACCCATCTGAAACCAAACTGAGGGCACACATACACACACACACAAGCACACAACAGGACAGTTAAAATTCCCCATCTGGAGCCAAACTGAGGGCAGCTGTGGATCTGCTCCCTTCAGCCACCTCTGACTTCAGTTCCAAGTCCAGCAATGCCCTAAGCAGGGCTGAGGGACACCAGTGCCACCTGCCCCGAGAAACTCCCAGCTCCCTAAAAAACGTGCCTCTTTACATGTGCCCCTGCAGCCAGACTGCATTTAGGATGTCAAACTCATCCCTGTGTTAGAGGAGAAAGAACTTTAAGCTGCTCAGCCCCTGCTCTGGCAAACCCCAGCACAACAATGTGCTCTCCTGCAGCTTTTCAGCCTCAGCCCATGAAGAGCAGGTGAAGCCTCTTGAGCTGCAGGAAGTGTTCCTGGAAAAGCTCACTCAGGAGCAACAAGGATCCATTTCAAGGCTGTCCTACTGAACACTCCATTCTTTTCATTTATCTGGCAGAGTATTTCTTGCAGCAGTAAATTAAATAAATGCCCTGACCTTATAAACCTTCATTCAGAGCCGGCAGTGGCTCCAGCAGGAGGCTGCACTTCCCTTCCCTGTACAGCCACAGAAGCTTTCCCAACAGGATTCAACTCCTATTTATCATGCAGGCTGCTTGCAGAAAAGGCTCTCTTTCATTAGCTCAGTTAAATAATAATAAATGAGAAAGAAACTTTACTACTCTCAAGAGAAAACTTGAAATAAAACACAGCAGCTTTCAATCTGCCTTCCTCTTCCTGGAGAGTCCTGGTGATCCAACAGAAAGGAGCAGCAGGGAAAAATCTACAGCTAATCCCTAACTGGCTGTACAGGTGGAAGATTAAATGACATAGAAAATGCTGTTGATTCTATCCATTCTTCAAATGAGAGAGACTTCAGGAGATTCACAAATTCAGGAGAGCAAGTTATATTTGGCTTTTCCTAAGGCAAATAGTCTCTTCCTAAAACATACAGGGTTTCTGTTTTTTTCTGGAATTTGACAGAACCCAATCTTTTCCATCTGAGATACCTCTATGAAACTCCACTTAAGAGTGATCCTGCCAGCCCTGCTCCTGCTTTCCTCTGATACAAATCTCCACAAAGGCTCCTGAAGGCTCTCACACACTGGTGTGAACTTGAGGCAAAGCCACTGCCTGGAACCAATTTCAGCTCAATTTATTAGAAGACTTTACATTCAATTCCTGCTTAAGCTAAAAATAGTGTGAGCCCATCTAAGCACACAGAGCTGCTATTTATTTTGTGAAATGGCTTTACAGTGCTGCATTAAAGTCTGGGTCTTTCATAAAAATAGGTTCTCTGCCTTTCTCAGTCAAAGCATGGAAGTTTGGCAAGTTTTTCTTTAAACGTTTTGTGGTCATGTCTGCCACTAACAACAACAGCAGAGGGAAATGGGTGTAAGAGTGACCAGCAGAGTAGCAGTGGGATCAGTGCATCCCACACACTCCTGACAGCTCAGGGTGGGCTCTCTATGCTGCTCAGGAGAACAAGGCTCTTGATGAAACAGTTCATTGACACCAGGCACTACAATGAAAACTCTCTGCAGCCACCCTGGGATGGCGTCCTAAGGGCTCTTCAAAAATAAACAAAGTTAATCATGCAGCAAAGGAGAGCTCAGACAGCCAGGACTGATCACTGCCACAGCACAGGAATTACAGACGTGCTGGCATCTTAATAGGGTGCTGACTCCAGAGGTTCCCATCCAGGGATGCTCAAGGGTACAGGATGTCACAACATGGTGGGTGAAGGGGCTGGAGCCCCAGGAGCAGCTGAGGGAGCTGGAAAGGGGCTCAGCCTGGAGAAAAGGAGGCTCAGGGGGGACCTTGTGGCTCTGCACAGCTCCTGACAGGAGGGGACAGCCGGGGGTGTCGGGCTCTGCTGCCAGGGAACAGGGACAGGAGGAGAGGGAACGGCCTCAGGCTGGGCCAGGGGAGGATCAGGGTGGATTTTGGGGAAATTCCTTCCTGGAATTTGTTGTCCAGCCCTGGCACAGCTGTCCAGGGCAACGGTGGAGACCCTACCCCTGGAGGGGTTTAAGAGCCCTGTGGATGTGGCACTTGGGGACATGGGGCAGTGGTGGCCTTGGCAGTGCTGGGGGAATGGTTGGACTCGATGATCTGAGGGCATTTCCATCCTTAATGATTCTCGGATGAACACTGCTCCCCAAATATAGAACACTAGAGACCTGTGAGCTCCAGAGGGACATGCCAAGGATAGCTGAAACCACACCCACCCTGAAGGGGCTGCAGTTTATTCTCCAGGGCTCTGTGCCTCTGCTGGGAATATTTTTAAGTCTGGAAACTGCTTGAAAAGCTACTGAGTTCCAGCTCCTCCAGGAGCCACGTGCAGGGCTGGGAGGAGGCTCTGGCACACAGGTGCACTCATACCCACAGGTGCTGTACCCAGCCACATCCACACACCCCACAGAGCAGGGAAATCATTAGCAACAGTGAAATCATTAACACCTTCCCGTGGAAATCTGATCTGATAAATGCTGAGAACCGGGGGAGCCCTGACTGTCACAACCCAGCCCCAGCACAGGGGGTTCAAACAGCCTCAGGTGTGGCAATGGCTGTGGCATCCCTGTTCCACAACCTCACACCAGGGATACAACCTTCCCACTCTCCCCTCACGTGGATTTCAGTGGGCAGAAGATGTTTTAGCAGACAGCAGAACAACAGGAAAAACCAGAAAAGGATGTTCCCAGCTCTGTGCCACAACTCTATTCTCACTCTTTGCAGAGGGATTTTAATAGCTGGAAATGCAAGGTTATAGCTTGAAAGATGGAATTTGGGTTTGTGCAAATCATAGCACATTTTAAAATGATATTTCATCAGGAAATTGGAATACCTGAGCAAGTCTCTAGCATTGTTTTTATTTATGAAATGAGAAAAGGAAACAGAATGTACCTTTGTCCATCGGCAGAGCTTCACCCCAGAATGGCTCCCAATGAGTTTATAACCTGAAAACAAAGCACAAATCATCAAACAATTGAGTTTAGCCTGCAAGAATTGACACACAAAATATACCAAGTGGTACCCAGCGTGATTGACACCATGGACTCAATGCTGCTCTTCCCCACTGGCCCCAAGGTGACACCACCAGCAAGGGCAGTGCCCAAGGACCTCAGCCAACTGCAAATGGTTTCTTTTAGTGGGACATGGATTGATATTGTTGAGTCTGGTTTGAACCAGGGTGCCCAGGGGACTCCTGCATGGACAGGATGGCAGAGCCTGGCTAGCCCAGGGACAGCTCACAGACCCAGAGCAGGAGGAGGGTGTCCCTGGCCCCCTGACCCCAGAACAGCTCCCAACCAGCACCCAGGATCCCTGTCCCAGCCTGCAGGACAGGAGCTGATCCCCTGTGCAGCTGGGAGGGCACAGGAGGGCAACACAACCAGGGCTCAGCCTGAACCCCACCCGAGCTTCACCAGTGCCATGGAGGGAGCTACTCCTCCACACCCAAAGGACAGCTGAGCTCAGATCAGCTCCTCAGTCCCCAGCCAAGATCAACACAATTCTATTCCAATGGGTCCTGGAGGATTAATTGCACAATGTTCGTTAAGCACTAAGTGTTATTATTACCCAAACTGCCTGAGTAGGGTTATATTCCTCTTTGACAAATGTGCTTAGAGGCCAATATGTCTGAAGGATTCAAAATCCCTTCAAAATCAGCATAAAAATAAGAGGGATTTGAGACACCTCGCTGTGTCCCTCACAGTGCGTTCACACATCACTGGCCTGGCTGTCCCCAAACTCAGCACCTCTCAGCTGCCTACTGCACCTTCCTGCTGCTCTTTTTAACACTTTCAAGGTAAGGAAAAATAGCACATTTTAGCTATCAAGTCTTCTTCCTGCCAACCAGCACAAACTTAACAGGGAAAAAGCCTTCACCTCAGCAAACTGGCCTTCAGCTCCTCCACAGCAGCAGCATAACTGCCCTGCCCTGCTCGTCTGTCCCTGAGCTGCTCTGGCACAGCAAGGTCCCAAAGCAAGGAGAGAGCAACTGCATCCCAAAGTCCCCCACACCTGCAAGGACACCGAGCCAGCCAGGAATTGCAGGAGCAGCAGATGCCACACCAGCTGCAGCAGGCAGAAATTAAACTGTGTGCACAACAGACAGGGCTAACAGGGAGCCAAACAGTGCTCTGCTCCTGCCACTCAAACCCAGCAGGGACCTGCCCAGGCTCCTCTGCCCACTCCACCTGATGGTGTTTGATCCATCTCCTCACACTGGAATATACAGGCAGAAGGCTGGAGAGGGACAAGGGATAGAGGGACAGGACACAGGGAATGGCTCCCACTGCCAGAGGGCAGGGATGGATGGGATATTGGGAAGGAATTGTTCCCTGCCAGGGTGGGCAGGCCCTGGCACAGGGTGCCCAGAGCAGCTGTGGCTGCCCCTGGATCCCTGGCAGTGCCTAAGGCCAGGCTGGACAGGGCTTGGAGCAGCCTGGGACAGTGGGAGGTGTCCCTGCCCTGTTCCCTGAAGGTCCCCTCCAGCCCAAACTGTTCTGGGATTCTGTGACAGCCCTTCTAAGACAGTCCCCAAAGCCACATGCAGTCCTGGAGACACCTTTACTTCAGACTGGCTCAGAGGATGCTGGTGCAGTTCCAGGGGCACAGCCACACACACAGCTGCACGTGGCTGGAACCCAACACCTCCCTGCCCTGGCTCTGTCCTGCCTCTTTCTGCAGCTTTTCTCTGCAAACAGCTTGTCCAGCAGGGTCTAATCTCAGCTGAGACCTCCCTGCTAAAATGTGTGTCCTTACAGGATTTGTGGATGAGAGCTGAAAGGTGCTACACTCCTCCCCCCTCTAATACAGCAGTCCAAGGCACACTCTGCTGCTGTCACCCAGCACAGTCCAAGTCTTATTTTTCCCATTTCTCCAAATCCAGCACCAGCAGTCATATAAGATTATTCTCTCGCAGATCACTTGTCAGTAACAGCAACATGGCTGCTTTCAAATGGGTTTTGCAGAAAAATTACATTGGAAATAGGACATGCCCACCCAGATCTGCTACTGAGCTGTTTGAGGGAAGAAAGGAAGCAGCTGAACTGAGCAAGGTGCCAAGCTCCAGAGCTCCAGCATTTTCTCTTAGGTTCCTTAAATCAACTTCTACCATGTGGAGCACCCACAGCTTCCTTTAAAGGCCGAGAAAATTGTACATGTTCAACATCAAAACAGTCTTACAAACACCAGCCAGCTTTGGGGATGAGAGGGGGGTTACTCATCTCTGTCACTGCCAGGAGTCCCAGCTGTGGTGACAGGAGGGAGCAGCAGAGAACTGCTAAAGCCACAGAACTGGGGTCCTGCACTGTGTGGGGAACTCGCAGAAGGTGTGGTCACCCAGCACTAGGTGCTGGCCATGCCAAGCTTCTGACACTTGGGAATGAGAGAAAGTACCAGAGACCAAGGCTGGACACTTGTTCCACCCCTGCTGCCAGTGAGCAGAGACTCTACAACACTGCAAAGCTGTTCTTCAGCACTGGCTGCACTGCTGGGAAGGAGGCAGCAGGGCAGTCTGGGCCAAAAGAGAGGACAAAAGGTTAAGCAAGAAACTGGGAGTGTCCTAAAATCACAGAACTGTTCTGGCTGGGAAACCCCCCTGAGATCATCGAGCCCAAGCGTTCCCCCCACTGAGCCTTGTGCCACGCTCACAGGGCTCTTAAACCCCTCCTGGGATGGGGACTCCACCCCTGCCCTGGGCAGCTGTGCCAGGGCTGGACAGCCCTTTCAGTAAGAAATTTCCCCAAAATCCACCCTGAGCCTGCCCTGGCCCAGCCTGAGGCCGTTCCCTCTCCTCCTGTCCCTGTTCCCTGGCAGCAGAGCCCGACCCCCCCGGCTGTCCCCTCCTGTCAGGAGCTGTGCAGAGCCACAAGGTCCCCCCTGAGCCTCCTTTTCTCCAGGCTGAGCCCCTTTCCAGCTGCCTCAGCTGCTCCTGGGGCTCCAGCCCCTTCCCAGCTCTGTTCCCTGCCCTGGAAACGCTCCAGCCCCTCAATGTCCTCTCTGCAATGAGGGCCCAAATCTGACTCCAGGACTGGGGTGTGACCTCAGCAGTGCCAGCACATGGGGACAGCACATCCTTACTGCAAAGCTGTCGGAACTTAAGGTGTCTCTCAGACACTCTTAGATGTTCTGGGCCCAGGGCAGAAGCTTCTGAGACTTTGGTAGGCGGCTAGGAACCCCTGTGGTCTTGAGTCTGACCCATGGAACAATTTACTAACCTTGCAGGAAGAACAAGAAATCACAAAAGTTTAGATATTATAATAGAAGTAGTCACAAAGTGAAAGGTAGGATTTTTGAGTGCTGTACAGGGGGGTTTTAGGCCTTGTACAGAGGGGTCTGAGTTTTGTACATGGGGGTCAGAGGTTCTAAGATGGAGGGATTTGGGCGTGCCCTGTCCTCCTTCTTTCTTCTTCCTATTCCCCATGTTCTTGGTGGTGTTGGCACTCACAGATTGGTTTAGAGTAGAAAGTCACTGCTCAACATAGGTAATAGGCATTGGAGAAAAACTATAAACACCTAATACGTAATGTGTGATATAAAAGATGGCACCAGCCCCTCGAGAGACAGAGACAGGGACAGAGACAGAGACAGGGACAGAGACAGAGACAGAGAAGAAGACGAAGAGAAACGCAGAGAGAGACGCAGAGGGAGAAGAAATCAGGGATAATGTCAGGGAGTCTGTGTGCCTTGAGATAACATGCAATAAACTGCCTTGAGACCAGATGACTGAAGACTACTGAGTCTTTCTTTGAAGGCACGGGTTAGAGGAGAGACTTTACCACCACCCAGAGTCACCCCAATCTAGGGGAAGGCTCCGGCACAAAGCTTCACATTAAACATGTGAAAAACTGTCATCAAAGCCAGCCTGAGGGTCTCCAGCCCTGTTCCCACACTGCAGCTCCTGCTGAGCCTCCCTTCTGGAAGCTCAGGCTAGCTCCACTCTTCCATCAGCTTTGCCACAATGTCCCTGTGGCTCTGCCAAGGCCAACAGCGCTTGAATCCATCCTCCTGATGGCCCCAAGTCTGGAGCTATGGGTGCCAGGGCTCCCTATGAACACATTCCCCCCTTGCTCTGAAGGGCTGTGACTCTTGACCAATAACTCTAAGTGGATATTTGGATACAGCACCTTCCAAACAATCCAGTGTTTGATGGACCTGCTGTTCCCTACCCCTGTGTACCTTCAGATACTACAGCTGAACAAACCAATCCATTTATTATTTCCATAGTCTAATATGCAAAGGATCCCTTCAATTATGAGCAGGCTCACAGTAATCAGCTCAGCTCCCAACTAAAGGACAAGAACATCTCATCTGAAGGTTGGGTATGAGTTGATCTTGCTCTAGATGATAAATTTTAGATGATCTAGAAGCTTGCCAAATTTCACTGAAATTAAGTGTCACTTTCATAGACGTGAATTAAGCTTTTAAACAACCTTTGGGGTGAAATGAGTGTTATCAGGCAGTAACACCAGGCTGAGGAACATGTGGTGATTGCTCACCCTGACAGGCCAACTGGAGTTTAATAGAGCACAGAGGGACTGGAGAGACGGTCAGAGTCAGCTCCTGATTGCTCCAGAGGCTGGGGCAGGACTGTGCTCAGCTCTCTGGAACCACATTGCAGCATTTCCACTCCATCCTGGAAATAAGAGCTTAAAAGTCCTTTCTCTGAAACTCAAGTCCTGGAGGGATCCAACTGAGCTCTCAGCACTGAGCCAGGACAGTGCTGTCTGTATTCCTAGGGCACATTCCAGTATCCAGGTGCTCTGGATGTGATTTGCCAGTTTACCAATGCCAGACACACATCCAATCTTTCCAAGCTCCTGGACATGGATGAATTATGTCCACAACTGAGCAATTCTGTTATTTTTGAGAGCAGAGCAGGTCAGCTGAATTTCTACAAGCACAAGTGTCCCAATCAGGAGCCGTGTCACACCCCCTGCACTCTCTGAACAACCCTGAGAGCTGTGCTGAGCAGCCTTCAGGGACTGCAGACTATCCCCGGGTGGCAAAATGTCCAGAACAAAACCCACCGACATTGAATCCCTGAGGTTAGAAAAGACCTCCAAGCCCATCCATTCCAAGCTGTGCCAAATCCCCACCCTGTCCCCAGCCCAGAGCACCAAGTGCCACGTCCAGCCCTTCCTTGGACTTCTCTGACGATGGGGACTCCAAACCTCCCCAGGCAGGCCTGCCAAGGCCTGAGCACCCTTTCCAGGGAGAAATTCCTGCTGATGTCCACCCTGAGCCTCCCCTGGCCCAGCCTGAGGCCGTTCCCTCTCCTCCTGTCCCTGTTCCCTGGCAGCAGAGCCCGACACCCCCGGCTGTCCCCTCCTGTCAGGAGCTGTGCAGAGCCACAAGGTCCCCCCTGAGCCTCCTTTTCTCCAGGCTGAGCCCCTTCCCAGCTGCCTCAGCTGCTCCTGGGGCTCCAGCCCCTTCCCAGCTCCATTCCCTGCCCTGGACACACTCCAGCCCCTCAGGGTCTGCATTGTCCTGAGGGGCCCAGGGCTGCCCCCAGCACTGGAGGTGCCCCAGCACAGGGGACAATCCCTGCCTGGTTGACACCTCCCAGTTCAGATCTCTGCATCACCAGAAGTTTACTTTTACCTAAAATCCCAAAGCAAAAGATTCAATACTGAAAGAAAGAAGGAAACCTGGTTGAAAAAGCTCCGAAAAACACAAGGAAAAGATCAAGCCATCCTTCTCTAGGAGTGCAGGCTCTGTGTCTAGATTGCAAGGCAAGATGTATTCAATTGCCATCTGTTAGAGGTGTGGCAGTTGTCTTCTCTTAAATGGGCACTTTTCCTTCTCTCTTCCACAACCAGTCCTCTCTCAGAGGAGACATCTGCTGTTAATGGGCTACTGAATGTCACTGCATGACTGATAAGAACTGTAACATCCCATTGGGAGATGCTCCGCCCAGAGGGAGGAGCCAAGCATTCCTACTTGGATATAATCTGGAGTTTCTGGAACACCAGCATGGCTTTTCCTGCACTGCATTTCCCAGAGGAACAGCTGCCTCTTCAGAGGAAGACTGCACCCTTTTCTACAAGATCACTGCTCCAACAGAACCACACCTGATGCTCCAGGAGGGCTGCAGCCTCAATTCCAATTGGACTGCTGCCAACACCCTGTCCAACAGGGAGTCAGGTTGTGTTCTGACCCTGTCAGTGTTGTTTTAGTTCACTGCATTGTTTATTTTATTTTTTTTTTCTTCCCTAATAAAGAACTGCTATTCCTGCTGCCATATTTTTGCCTGAGAGCCCCGCTTAATTTCAAATTTATAACAATTCAGAGGGAGGGGGTCTACATTTTTTTTTTTCCATTTCAGGGGAGGCTCCCGCCTTCCTTAGCAGACACCCGTCTTTCCAAACCATGGACACTCTGGGAGCTGAGAAAGCCACTCTGAGGCCTCACTGTGCCTCCAAACGCTGCTGGCTGTCACAGGACTGCCCTGAGAGCAGCAAAGTGCAGCTGCCACTGCTGCGTGGAGCTATCCAGCACTCTCCTGCAATAAAACCACTGCTTTGAGGCAGGGTTTATCTGCTAGAGCTGCAGCTCAGGGCAGTCTCATACTAGCAGAAGTTTTACAGGGGAAAAAAAATCCCAATTTCCTGTGCTTCTGAAGGACTGCAGTTTAACAGGGCCAGAGCTGAAGGTCAGTGACAGCAGGATCCATCCCCACCACCTGTAAGGACCATTTTCCACATTGAAACACAACTGCTGTGCTTGAGTCACCACCCAAAGAATACTTGAATAATAACAGCAAGAATAATAACAATAACAAGAAGAAATGCCCCTAGTGAGGCACCTGTTCAGATTATATCAGTATTTTATACAAATCTAGAAAGAAGGAGACGCTGGGAAGTGGAATTCTTCAGATTGCCCAAGCATCACAAGAGACACCTCCAGGTTCATTCCTAGAACTGCTCAACGTTAAAGAAATTCTTACCATGTCCACCAAGACCTATTTTGGATTGTCTCTTTGAAAAAATGCTCTTAAAAAATCCAAAAGGCTCATGATTTGGGAAGGATTGCTCCCATGAGCTGAAAGCAGGAGTGGGACAGAAGCAGGAATCACAGGACTGTTCCCTTGTTAGCACAAACCCCTTCCCTCCCAAAGGGGTGGGAGGTTTGGCCTCCCAGCTGCCTCAGATCCCTGTCACTGTACACAACACGAACCTCTTGAACGCTTTCAAGACACAGTAAAAGCCCCCTGGGGGCAGTGAAAGGGATTCAGCTGCTGCACAGACAGCCCAAAGCCAACCTAGAGCCAGGGAAATGGGACTGGCACAGTTCAGGGGTGGGAATGCCAGGAGCTACCACAAATTCCAGCCTCCACAGCTGATCATAAGAGACCTCCAGGATTCTCAAAACCTGGCGTTTCCCTTTGATGTCTCTTTTAATCCAAGAGCACCTTTCCCTCTGAAGCACAGGAATATAAAACCTCCCACAGCCAAAGGCACCATTTCCTGTCCAATGATGCCTTTGCCAGAAACAGCCTCGGAGACCACTGACACTCCCACCTGTATCAACATCAGAGAAAACGCAGCAGAGCCATCTGTATCTGGCCCATTTGTCCAAAAGCACCGCCAAGGCAGAGCATTCCCAGAAAGGGATCGTGGACTGGTTTGGGTTGGAAGGGACCTCCAAGAGCAATCAATCCAAGTGGTGATTCAGCCATTCCCATGGGAATGGCTCCCCACTGCCAGAGGGCAGGGATGGATGGGATATTGGGAAGGAATTGCTCCCTGGGAGGGTGGGCAGGCCCTGGCACATGGTGCCCAGAGCAGCTGTGGCTGCCCCTGCATCCCTGGCAGTGCCCAAGGCCAGGCTGGACACTGGGACTTGGAGCAGCCTGGGGCAGTGGAAGGTGTCCCTGCCATGGCAAGGGTGGGATGGGATGAGCTTTAAGGTCCTTTCCAACCCAAACCAGTCTGGGATTCTGCAATTCTTTGTTCACAGAAAAACTCAAGAAATCTGCAAGCACTTGGCATTTTTAAGAGCTGTACCTCAGGGTCAGCTTTGGCTGAAGTCTGGAATGGGAGGTTCCACATGCACAAGTCTCCTCCTGAAGCACCCAGAACACACTCAAAAGGTAACAGACAGAACTACTGACTGCTATGAGCTGCATCTCTTTTCTGTTCTGTTTTCCTGAGACACTTTTCAGTCATTCAGGGCACATTCCTTTCTCCACATTTCCATTTTCCCGAACTGTCCCCTTGTGTGGGGCAAGTGTCACATTACAAAGAAAGGACAGCAAATTTTATCCTTGCCTGAACATATCCTGTACTTTGTTCCAGCTTAGACTTAATTTCAAAGCCCAATACTCTCCAAAGCCCTGCCAAAACCTAAAACAAATCAAAAAAGGACGCACTTCAAATATAAGTGTGTTTATTTTTATTTTCCTCTTTGTTATCATGGGGTTATTCCACCAGCTCTGGTAACACATGAGAGAAGAATCAGACGCCTAAACGTGATTTATCCATCTCCTCTGCTCCTGCTCAGGTGCTGCAGCTGTGCCAGCACATCAGAATTGCAGTCAGCTCTCCACCAGCTCCTGGCAGCTCTCACACAGTGGGGCTTAAGCATCTTCTGCTGCCTGGACTCCTTCCTTTTACCTGTGTGTTTGCCCTTTATTTACTGACATTTCCGAAAGAATTGATCTCTGTGCCTGGGTATGGTCACTGTATTTATTCTGCTCACCACGAGTAATTTGTTAGCTAGCAAAGTAATTTTTATTCTGCCCACAGCCGGTATTTGATTTCTGTGGCACATTCTGGGGACTGCACCAGTGTCACAAATCCCAGAGCCAGCTGTGGGCTGCTAGTGCCACCTGGAGTTAAACAGCTCCTCCCAAAGCCTGCCAGGTCCCAAACTGGAGCACAGAGCCTGCAAAGCACCCAGCCAGCAGCACAGGACATTTCAGAGGCTCAGCACAAAGAGCCAGGCTGAACTGGGCCCAAGAGCTGCAGGAACTGGGAGCCTCGGCCCAAGAAGGGCCAGCAAAAGCCACCAAAGCTTTTAAAAACCTCAACTCCAGGTTGGTAAGCACTTGAAAAGCCCAGTCTTCAGTATTTTTCTGAAGTCAGCCTCTTGCCTGCCTTTCCCCACTAAAAGCCACAGGCACACAGCTTTAGCTGCAGCACAAAGTCAGAGCACAACAGTTTAAGTGGCTGCTGAAGCCCAGACTATTTCTTAATGCACCACTTGTCTTTGGAGACAAGTAAAATAGAGGTGTCCTGGGCACCCTGGGGCTAAATTGTAGCCTTCCTTAACCAGTAAGGACAGAACCAACTGGATTGCAGCAAAACTATCCTTGTGGGACAGAATAATTTATCCAATGTCAGCAGGGTCAGCCTTTGGCATCATTAACCCATTCCCAGTGTGCTGCCAGACAGGGAGAGCAGGGATTTGTTTGGCTCTGTTACAGCAGGAGAGAGTAAAGCAAAGAGCATGACAGAAACACAGTGTGAGCAGCTTGAGAAATCCTGGAATCATGGAATGGTCTGACCTGAAGGGACCTAAAGCCCATCCAGTGCCACTCCTGCCATGGCAGGGACACCTCCCACTGTCCCAGGCTGCTCCAAGCCCCAAAGCCCAGGCTGGCCTTGGGCACTGCCAGGGATCCAGGGACAGCCACAGCTGCTCTGGGAACTCTATTCCAGGCCCTCTCCACCCTGCCAGGGAACAATTAATTCCCAATATCCCATCTACCCTGTCCTCTGGCAGTGGGGAGCCATTCCCCATTGGAGCCTCCTCAGCAAACACTCAGCTCTCAGGGCTTTGGGCTCCCTGCTCCCATTTCATTCCTGCCCTGTTGAGGGAAGTGCGTCAGAGCCGACCTGGGGCTGCTGAACAAGCCCTGTCACATGACAGGGCTGATGGAGGTGGCTGGCACTAAGACACATCATGTCTGAGCTCCAAATAGCTCAGGCAGGCAGTGAACAATCCCTCTCCCAGCTGCCAGCATCCAGCAGGACGTGGTTGGCTTCAGTCAGACCATCAGCGTCAATAAAACATTTGGCAAATCCAGGAGCAGCTGTGACTAATGATGCCACCAACCGCAGCAGAGCACAAAGTCATGGTCAGCCCCTGACTCACGAACAGCCTGACTGGAAGGGACCACAGGCATCATCCAGTGCAGGCCCTGGCCCTGCACAGACACCCCAACAACCCCACCGTGTGCATTCCTGGAGCTCCTGGAGCTCTGGCAGCCTCGGGTCTGTGCCCATTCCCTGGGCAGCGCCCAGCACCCCCTGGGGGAAGAGCCTTTCCCTAAAATCCAACCTGACCCTCTCCTGACACACAGAAGTGTTTTGGTTTTTTGTTTGTTTTACAGAAAAAGAAAACCCCACTGCGTTTTTCTACTTTCATCTTTCCTATTGAAACAGCAGCTCAAGACTCCCCCACCAAGGATTTAAATGTACTTCCTGAGAAATCAGGAACACTGGAAAGGCTCACGAGTCCTTCACCCTATACTAAATCCTCCTGGCACCCAGGCCAAGCAAAAGCAACTTTCAGCCCAAAAGGGATTGTGTCAAAAATTTACAAGCAACCCCAAAAAGCAAATGTGAAATTGGACTGTATTGATCAAGCACCACAGGAAATGTGAACATGGAAAGCTCGTTTCTATTTTCAGTTTAGTTCATTTCTTTCTGGCTACCTGGACACACAGAATGACTGAAGCACTACCAGGAGCTCTGCAAACCCAACCAACAACCACTACCAGCCTCTCCCCAGTGCACTGGCACTCACCAAAGCCTCAGAGCTGTGCTGCTGTTTCAGGTGGAGCTGGGCACTGATGGAAATGGAATTGGAATTGTGTTGCCTCTGGCTGGGACTTTCAAAAGCAGCTCTTGCTGAGTACCTGTTATCAAGGTATCTTGCTGTTATCAAGGTACCTGCAAGCAGGCAGCTCCAAGGGTTCATACCACTGCAACCCAATGGGGAGGCTAAATTTAGCCAATATTCAATGCCAGGGCTAAAATAAAAACCTTTGCTTAAGCACTGTTCCCTTTACCTCGAGGAAGGTAAATTGCTTTGAAGGTGAATCCACAGCGAATTCATGGTCTGAGGAGATGCTGCTCCAAGGAAAACCTCTTGTTATGCAACTGCAGTATCAAAGAACAGCTCTCCCTGAACCACTAATACTCATTTTCCTTCTCTTGGGCTAATTATGCCCTCAGGGATACTCTTGAAAAGACACTGAGCCTACACCCAAAGAAACCAGTTGGTGCAAAATAAATGAGATAATCTTTTGACTACATTGCACTTGTTATTTTAGGGGGAATGATGCTGAGGGAAGAAGGGAATTGTTTTATTTTTGTAGCCACAAAAGCCTTCCTGGTTTGTTATTTACAGGAAAAAATGTTATATGACATAAATAAAACCACAATACAGCTTCTATTTTTCACAGCTGAGTGACCACTGAAGAATTTGGTGAGCAGCAGAGGAGGGAGAGCTGGGAGAGGCAGCTGGGCTGTGAGGACACAACAGTTTAGAGTCTTTGAAAGGGCAGATTTACGTAAGCAGATCCTACCAGATGCTCCAATACTGGCACTACCATGAGCACTGCAGGAAGGGAAAATGTGGACCCACTTGTCTGGATAAATTCCTGTCCCTGGAATGTCACAAGGAAAATCAGAGTTCTGTGGGGAGCCTTCTTTGAGTCAAAAGAATTACAGTAGGAAGGTGACCCTCCAGCACTGCTTTATTTTCTAAATGGCCACTTGGTACAAAAGCACAATTCCATTCACATTCACACCCAAACCCAAACGAGGAGGGACTTGTGAGACTGAGCCAAGGGGAAATGCTCCAACCACCACACAGAGCACAGGGCCAGCACAAAGCACTGCCCCCATCCCCTGCTTTCTTTAGTAATAACTAAATAGATGAATAAATAAAAACAAAAGGCTTCCACCTTAAACACAAAACCAAGTAAAATATAAATAAAATGCAATCAAATACACGACAAACAAAACCAAAGTAACTGCCACCACAGCACAGCCTTCAGGAGTGAGGCTGAAAAGATGGCCTGGTCCAAGGCCTGCACCGGCCCCAGCCAGCAGCAGCTCCCCGAGGGCCATGAGGAGAAGGCAACGAGCCCTTGGGTCATTCCTTACACTTTGCTTCCCAGCTGTACCAAGGCTGATGCCAACCCAGTGACCAAAGCTGGCAGACACGGGCTGGGCAGAACACTCTGGGCACTGCAAAGCTCAGGCCAAAGAGCAGCCGAGCCCTGGGGGCAGCAGGGCTGGGCTGCACAGCTGGACTGGCCCAGGACATGCCAGGACCCCAGAGCTCAGCCCTCAGTGATGCTGGGGCATTCTCAGGAGCTTCAGGAGAGAAACCCAGGGCAGCCCTGTCCCTAGAAGTGCTGAATAAATGTGAGGACGTGACCTCAGGTCACGGCTTAGTGCTGAACATGGGGGTGATGGTGTGTTGGTGGTTGAACTTGATGATCTTAAAGACCTTTTGCAACCTTAACAATGCCATTATTACACTGATTTAGCAGCAAAGCAAGCATGCTCCACCCCAAGAGAGAAAAGAAACCAGATTAAACTCCCTTTGGAAAGCTCACATCAGCCTCCTCCTGGCTCTGCCACTCCCAGCTGAGGCTCCTGAACTGCAGGGCTCAGTCTGGCTCTCCTCAGGCTGGTCCTTTGTTTTAAAAAAAGACATGAAATCCGCTCCAACTGCTCTCATTGGAGGGCTGCTGATCTAAACATCTAGTGGATGGTTAAAATTAGTTTGAAATACTTCCTTTTCTGGAAACAGTGTTTCAGCAACAAATCGGAGTTTGAAACTGAGATAAAAGCAAGGGACTAAGCTGCAAAATAGATGCAAAGCTGATCTTTAAATATTCCCTGACAAACCTACACTGTGGGAGCTGCAGAGTGTGGGACCATGGGCACATCTCTCAAGCTGCCCCAGCAGGTACATCAAACCCTGGGAGCTCCAGGCACTGCATGAGGAGCTGCCCAGGAGCCAGGAGATTGTCCTGGGGGCATCAGGAAGAGCATTCCCAGCAAGTCAGGGAGTGATCCTGCCCCTCTGCTCAGCCCAGGTGAGGCACCTCTGCAGGGCTGTGCCCAGCTCTGGGCTCCACAGCTCAAGAAAGACCAGGAGCTACTGGAGAGGGTCTTGTGGTGGGCTCAAGGATGATTTGGGGTCTGGAGCATCTCCCTGGTCAGAAGAGACTGTGGGAGTTGGGCCTGGTCAGTCTGGAGAAGGGAAAACAGAGGAATCCCATCAGTCCATAAAATATCGCCAGGGGTATCAGAGGATTGTGCCAGGCTCTGTTCAGTGGTGCCAGCGACTGCATGAAGAGCAACAGCCATGAACCAAACCACAACAAATTCCATCTTCACCTGAGGAAGAACCTCTTCCCACAGAGTGCAGAGCTCTGGAACAGCTGCCCAGGGCAGGCTGGAGTCTCCCTCTATGGCCACATCCCAAACCCCCTGGGACACATTCCTGTGCCATCTGCTCTGGGGGACCCTGCCTCGGTGCTGTTGGACTGGGTGATCTCCAGAGGCCCTTCCAGCCCCAGCCATTCCGTGTGTCCTGTCCTGTGCATGGGTCAGGCCTGCCACGAGGGCCCAGGGCAGCCCCTCACGCACACAGAGCCCCTCTCCCACTGCTCTGCTCAAAGGCAGCTCCAAGGCTCTGAGCTATGCCCCAGCTGCTCTGGCAGAGCCTCACCTTGTTTATTGAGAGCCTCCCTCAGGGCTGGGGTGATCATCTCTCTCCTCTCAGCTCCAGCAGCTCCTTCCTGCAGCTCCTGCTCTCTCTGTTGGAAGAATCACAGGGAATTACAGCCAGTTAGAGCCAGGCCTCACCTCAAACATAGGGCACAGCCACACACCTGCTGGACTGAACTGAGCCAAGCGCCACACAGCAATTCCTCTAATCCTGCATCTCATCCCTCTTCCCAGCAGTGACTTAGGACAGTAAACTGGAAAAGGAACATCTCCAGAACAGCAGATTTGTCCCACTGACACAGCAACAAAATTTCCAAGGATATTTTAACAACCAGAGTGTGAAATCTCATCCAAGAGCAACTCCAGGTTTTAAGCCCCAAAGTTTCCTGAGTGCACAATAACCAAACCAGTGTGTGCCTGGAGTGCCACTGCTTGGGAGAGCTCAGGGAGCACTCCCAGGAGTTCACAGAGCAGAGGAGCCCTGGAGCAGCAGCCACAGCAAAGGCCTGCAGGAAAAGGCTGCTCCCCCTGCCCACAGCCCCTTCCAGCAGCAGCCCATGGAAGTCTGGCTTCCAGCTGCTTCCACACACAGCTAAGCCCTGGGCAGGATATTGGGATAAAGTCACAGGCAGGAGAAGCAAACCCTGGCACGTAAGAAGTGGTGACTCCCCTGCTGTGTGAGTGTCACTGCTGAGACTTTATGGGTATTTATTGTTTCATGTCTGCACAAAGAAGCATCAAAGTGGAAATAATTACTTGGATATTTCATGCAACTTGTAATCTGTCAGTCCTTCATGGCTTTTTTTGAAGGAGTTATAGATAAACAACAAAAACCAGCAGAGGACATTTTGTCTTGACAACACTGAGGCTATTTCACATCCAAGCCTCTTTTGTGCCAAAGCCATGGAAAAGTTAATGGAAATGCTTTCAGTTTGAGTCTCCTCACCAACTGTCAGCATCACTAAGGAAACCAGTGCTCCTGACTCGCCAAACTGCTCTTCATAAACAGGGACAGGAGTCTGGCTGCTCCTGCACATAAACAGACTGCTTCTGTACCTGAGCAACAGCTCAGAAAATAAAAGGCAACTCCAAAGAAAAATAAATTTGAATATTAAAACCCATCCACACAGAAGTTCAAGGACAAAACAGAGCTCCTAATAAACACTTGAGAAGGAAATAGGAGAGTAAAACATTTAGTGACAGAGATTATTACCTTCCCTACTCATTTTGTATAAAACTGCCCACAGCCTCAGGGATGTCGTTCAGAAATGTATTTTTTAACAACCACTACCACAACATGGTCCTTTCTGAAGGAGAAAGCTGTATCCACCTTCTACTTCCTTCCATTCAGCTTCCTGAGCCTTTAGGCAGGACTTCATTGGTTTCTCTCTCACATCAAAACTCCCCCAGAAGCCTACATCTAATAATTAATTGCCATTTAGTGGATTTTAAAGCTCATTTCTTGAGCCTTGATCTTAATTTATCAGCAAGACTCTTCAACAGTAAAATATTAATATTGCTGGGAAAGCTTCATGCATAAGGAAGGAAGGAGATAATAGATAAAAAACTTCATCTTCCAAGTGCTAAATAAAGAGCTTATCCTGCCACAAGCCATCACTTAACCCAGGCCTCAGGCAAGGCCCTACCTTAGCACAGATTGAGACCTGGGCTAGAGGAAGGAAGCCCTGCCCATGGCAGGCAAGGGAACTGGAGGAACTTTAGGGTCCCTTTCCACCTGAATCACTCCCTGATCCTGTGATTTGGGAGCCCCTCAAAGTCCTGAGCAGGATTTAAACCTCCTGGCCTGTGCTTTACCATCTCAGGCCAGGTCAATCCTCCCAGAAGAGCTAAATCTCCACTATGGAGCACATCCTAATATTAAAAATGCAGTCATTTAATCAATTACAAATGAGAGACCCCACCCAAGAAAGCCTCTAGACACAAAGTCCTTCTGCATAGAAAACACTTGCATTTCTACCTGCCTGCAGCACCTGAGAAAAGCACTTCAATAGAACAACATCCAATTCCTACTGACAGGGCAGAAATACAGCTCAATTATCATTTTCCCCTCACAGGGAGGATCACAATTCTCCCTGCCCACACCCTGATGTGAGAGCCCATAAACAAAACCATGCTGTGGTTTTCCCTGCCTGCAATACCTGACCAGTCCACTTCGGCAGGTCATTGGCTGCACGTACTCCTGCTGGGAAATGGAATTCACTGCACAGGGATGTTCACTTATTTGCTTAATAAACCTTTCAGATCTGTTCTTGAGGATTGGAGAGGAGGGGGAAAAAGCTCACTTTGCCCAGAGGAAACCTCTCCAGTTGTGGTGATTTAGTAGAAAGCCCTGCAGTAAATCCAAGGCAAATCACTGTCTTTCCATAACAAATCAAGCAAGCAGTGACAAGAGCCAGCTTTTCAGGCCCATGAAATATTTCACTGCCAAAAACTGGAGGTGCAGCTCACAAAGGAGTGGGCTCAGAGATGAGGAAAACCTCTGCATACACCCTGATTCCTTGGAAGCATCAGCACAGCTCTGCTGCAGGCTGGAGGGGTTTGGTTGTGGATAAAGGCAGCTGAACCTCTGCACCCTTCCCTTTCCCTCTCACACAGGCAGCACAAGAGGCAGAGGCAGCACATTCCCAGGGCAAGGAAAACGCAACTTCCATGGACCAAGAGCCCCTGACACAAGTGAGGGCCTCAGCATTCCCTGCCCCAGGACAAATCTCAGTGCCAGCGTTTCAAATCTGCCTTCCAAACTCAGCCCCAGCCACCCCCAAAGGTGGCCACCAGGATGTGCTACTGTCACTTGTCCTACTCTCTGCAGTGCCCTCTCCAGGATGGCCAGGTGCCCAACAGCTTCCTGTTCCCCACTTTATCCATCTAACACTCTTCAAAGTGATCGTGCAGGGGGGAGAAAAATAAAAAAGACACTGAAACTCCACAGAGAGGCTGAGAAAGTTGGGGCTACTCAGACTCGGGAGGAGGAGGTTGTGTGGAGACCTCAGGGCACCTGCCAGGGTCTGGAGGGGCTACAGGACCCTGCATCAGGAACTGGAGTGACAGAACAAGGAATACCAGGTTCAATCTGACAGAGGGGAAGTTACGGTTCAATATTAAGGAGAAATTCCTTCCTGGGAGGGTGGGCAGGCACAGGGTGCCCACAGCAGCTGTGGCTGCCCCTGGATCCCTGGCAGGCTGGAGAGGGCTCAGAGCAGTCTAGGACAGTGGGAGGTGTCCCTGCCCATGGAACAAGATGAGCTTTAAGGTCCCTTCAAATCCAAACCATTCTATGATTCTCTAAATTAACTGCATTTAGCACTTTTAGCCTCATGACTCTAGTTACTGATGTGCCATGGCAGGGGGAAAAAAGCTCCCCTAAAAGATTTTACTCTCAGAAAAACATTTACACTCAATTATGACTCAACTTCTTTCCTGCCTAACCTCTCAGTGGCCAGACAAAGGGAAGCCCTGGCCTTGCCATGATTTACAGCCTCATCCGTCTACAAGCTCCAGGATCTTTTCCCAGATGAAAAGCACAGGCATTAAGCAAAGAGGAACATACCAGGGCTGGAGCCAGCACTAACAGAACAGCACTGAGGGAACTCTGGCCAGGTTGTCAGAAAAAGCTGCCTGGCAGCAAGAAGGATTAGCAACACTTGCCCAGGAGCTGGGGAATGAACTAAAGTTCATGAATTACATGAAGGAGAGTTAAACTTCACGGAGCAGAGCTTTGGAAGCAATGCCCCAGGAGCAGCAGGACAACCAGCAATGCTGGCAGTTCCTCCCCTCCTCAGCCTCCTCTGGCAGGGGCACCAGAGACAGGAACCACATGGGGATCTGGGGAGCTAGAGGGACCCCAGGCTGCCCATAGGAATGTCGCTCCTTTCCTTACAAAACAACCTTCCTGGAGGGCTGAAATACGTGGCAAAACAGGGATAGGGAGCCCACTCTACAAAGACACCCCTGAACACAAGCACAGGAGCTGAGGGTGGACTCTGGGGACCGTCCTCCAGCAGGAACACAGCTGTGGCTGTCACAATTCAGCTGTGACAGGCAGAGACAGAGCTGCAATTTGCTGAGCCCAGGGATAAACACCCCGTCAATCCCACAGCACCCTGGCCCTCGCTGCTGTCAGTCACCAGCAGAGACAGCCTGGAGCTCCTGCAGCAGACAGGAGAACTGAGAACTCAAGAGTGAGCAAGCTGTGAACCAGCTAACAGCCCAACAGACAGCAAATCTTATTAAAAACAGCTGCCAGAGTCTACATAATCACAGGCTACACACCCACCCCAGCACTGCCCAGTGAAGCAAAAGAGCTGAGAGCAGCACAAGGAGTGAGCAGGGAAGGGGCAATGAAGCACCTGGCCATGACTGAAACTTCAGCTGCCTGGGGCACAAGGGAAAATTCACACAGGTGCTCTCAAAAAGTGGCCCTAAAGTCATAGAATCATGGAATGGATCAGGAGGGACCCTAAAGCTCACCCTGTATGGCAGGGACACCTCCCACTGTCCCAGGCTGCTCCAAGCCCTGTCCAGCCTGGCCTTGGGCACTGCCAGGGATCCAGGGGCAGCCACAGCTGCTCTGGGCACCCTGTGCCAGGGCCTGCCCACCCTGCCAGGGAACAATTCCTGCCCAATATCCCATCCATCCCTGCCCTCTGGCAGTGGGGAGCCATTCCCCATGTCCTGGCACTCCATCCTCCTTGTAGGCTCCCTTCAAAATGGGGAAAGCCCCTGAGAAGTTCTGACTGATACCAAAAAACAAAAAAAAAAAAAAAAACCAAATTCAGAAACAGGACTTTTCTCTCCCGAAGTAGAAACCCCAGTGAATTTTAAATAAGGAGGTGGAATCCCCATCTCCCTCCCTATGCTGTAGGATACAGAAGGTCCCTGGTGTTATCCTGAGGCAGCAGCTCCCAGCTCCCACCTAAACAAAGGAAAAGAGACCTGCTGCTTCATCCTCATGGAGGGAATTTTCCATTTCCTTTTGTCTGAAAAGCCAGTGCTGAGATTTCTGGACACTTAACAGCATTTAAATCCCAAACTCCTGCTGACAAGCAGTGACAGGAGCTTATGCTGCCATCCAAGTGCATCAGAAAAAAGGGCACTGAGCATCTTCCATGAAATGCAGAGGCAAAAATGATCCCACCGTCATTTTCTTGTAGATTCACCATCAGCCCAAGTCCCAAGGACAAGAAACCTCGCAGGTCACAACTTTCCAATGCATCTGCAGGGCTGCACGGGGGGTTCAGAGTGCTGCATTGAGCTCCAGCAGCACTGCTCTGCTGTAGGGCAACTTTTACAAGGTGCTGCTGAAGCACAGCTCCAACTCACACACTGCTGAGGGAACCTGCCAGAGTTTGTTTGATTTGGGAGACTTCCTTGGACAAGCCACAAAGAAGATTGATTTTGAAAGGCACCAGAGGAGTCAAAACTAACAGTGCGTCTGTGTCCAACCAAAAGGGACTGCTTATACTTGAAAATTGAGCCATGTTTTCACATTTTCTTTCTTCTGTGCTACAAAAACCCCAACTGAAGCCCAGTTAACACAGTTTAACAAGTGTCCCAAATGTCCAAATTCAAACCAGTAAGATTTTCCATTCAGTCTCTTCTGCTCTCTCACACAGAACAGGCAGCACACACTCCACACTCATGCCATCTTCTGCAGATTCTTTTTTAAATGGCTCTGTAAAGACTTCTCCACTTCATTTCTTTCCTTTCCATGAGTTCAGGACTAAAAGAACATTTAATTTCAACAGCAATTTTTCAAGTGGTCAAAAAAAACACAGAATCCTGGAATGGTTTGAGTTATCCCCAGTCCCTCTCCAGCTCTCCTGGAGCCCCTTTAGGCTCTGGAAGGAGCTCTGAGCTCTCCCTGGAGCCTTCTCCTCTGCAGGTGAGCACCCCCAGCTCTCCCAGCCTGGCTCCAGAGCAGAGAGGCTCTGCTGCACTGATTTGTAAAATTTTGGGAAGTCTGCTCAAATCTGTCATTAGAAAAGCAGGAAACTTAAAAAATGCACAGCAAAAAGAAAACCACCTGAGAAATGGAGCACAAAGTTGGTGAGAAATAGGGAGCAGGAGGGCTGGGCTGCTGCAGGGTCAGTCCTGACCATCTCCACCAAAGGACGTGGTCAGGAAAAGGCTGCAAATAAACACTCAGAGCTCCCAAATACCTTTAGCAAGGAAGTCACTGCCATGCCACATGTTAGAGACTGCACATCCAGACACAGGTTACATTAACCTGTTATGTAACCTGTGTTACAAATTTATTTTGGTAGGGTTTTCTATGCCTTTTGGGGGGGTTATTTTGGGGAGGTTTTCTATGCCTTTTATCACTCACAAGCCTTACTCAGAAAATGCCTCAAGATCTCTTGTAATTTTGTTTAGCAATTGTAATCCTTTCCATTAGCCAGGGTTTAGAGAAAAAAGATTTGAACCCAGGAAAGGAGAAGGGTGAAGTGTCCCTATGGCAAATTCTGCTGTTAATGACAGAAGTAGTCCCCAAGAAGTTAAATTTAATTTCTTAAAGCTCATTTTAAAATGTAGACTCTCATTGTATTCTGAGCCAGAGTAGCACATGTCGGAATCTGGCCCAGAGCAGCTGCTGCAGATAAGGGCATATTTTTCATAAAGGAATCCTTCACCCATTAAAAGCTGAAGCTTTTGGAGCTGTCCACATCAGTTTTAAATGGAAGTTACATTCTCAAATTTTGTTCCATTTGGTTAACATATCACTGACTATTCTTTCCTCCTTTAAATAGTTCCTAGCTGTAGCACAAAGTTGCACATGACCCTTGGTCTATAAACCTTAGGCCTTAAATACCTCACTGCCCACTGCCCCACGCCAACCAAACCCAGCTTCCCTAAGAGCTCCTTCACCCAGGGCCTGCAAGGTTTGGGCTTCCACAGCAGCCCCAGGCTCCAAGGGCTCCCAGGAAATGCTGGAAGGGGTGGGATTTACAATGGCTAACCCAGGGTGACTTTTCAGGGACCAGTGCCAAAGGGGTCCAGGGACACAGAGGGACACAAACCGAACACTCTGGGGCAGGGTTTGGTTCCTGGAAACCCTCAGTGTGTTCCTATCAACCCCTCTCTCCTTACATTGCAAATAGCCTGTCAGCATCATTACATTGCTTATTGTAGAAAACATGAGCATTAATCTCAAAATTGCATCAACAAATATGCTCATTCGATTGCTTCCAAACCCATCAAACAAGGAATCAGGACATTATTATTGCTATTACTCATGCCTGAAGTTCAGAAATGTGAAGGTTAATAAAGTCATTCCATTCCCTGGGAATGAGTGTAGATGGATCTGTCCTTTCAGCTGATCTCCCAGCTGAGGGAGATAATCCACACTAAGAACTGGTGTCCCTGTGATTAATGGCACCTTGCAGGCCACAAACACCATCAGAGTTCACCTTCCCTGACAAATCCACATCAAAGGAGGCACCCTGGAGGAAAGGCAAAGTGTGCCACAACCACAAAACTCCAAAGTCTACCTCGTTCTTAAACGCATTAAAAACCATCAACACATGTTATGAGATTTGGTAAACTCATGTGGACTTTGCTGTTGGATCAGCTACCAGTTAATATACCTGAATATATGACCAGTATCTACCCAACCTTGCATCAGTTTGGGCTCAGACTCAGTGTGCAGAGGGCACCATCACCATGAGCTGTGTAACTTCACACTCAGCAGCTCTTCAAAAATCCATCTCTTCTCTAACTCAGTCTGTAATAGCTATAATTCAGCCTGGCAGAGATGTTCTGGCATTCCCCTGGAACTCCTGAATCCATCTGCCTGGTCCAAGTGGCTGCAGGAATCCAGTATCTGCTTTGAGCCCTTTGACAATACTTTACAAACCTGCAGAATATGGCGGGGGGGGGGGGGGGGGGAACTGTAAGACAATCTCAGCCTTGGTTTCCGTCAAGGCAAACAACAAAAGGCAGATGCAAAATTAAATTAAGATGACCAGCAGAGATGTGAGCAAGGATTTATTAGATCCCTCCACAGCCTCACTCTGCCATCCCAGAAAAGGCAGGACAATAAGGAATTCTGACAATCTGTGCCTGTACAGCTGCCTTACCTGCTAGTAAGTCTCACAAGAGCCCATCCGTGCAGAAGAGATGAAAGCTGGACCCAAAAGCATTTCAAATTAATTACAATGCACAAGGCAGAACCTGCTGTTCCACATCCCACAGGCAGAGGGGTGAATACCCAACGACACCCATAGAACTCCTGCTGGAGAGTGTCAGGCACATTCCTGACCCAAGGAACTCTGAGGAGGAAAAACTGTCTGTGACATAACCCTGAAGATATCCAAGTTTCTCTCAAGACTTGCTCACCTGTGTGTGAGCAGTTCAGATCCCAAAGCCCAGAGCACTTGGCTGTGTGGACAAGGAGTTCTGGAGGACAACAGGTTAGGTCAGGGAAAACAACAGTGTCACACCCATTTTACACAGTTCAGCATTCCATGAGAGGGAAAATGGATAAAACGGCCAAAGGCAGAACGGCTCACCTGGTACAGCAAAACTCTCAGTGCAGACTCAGAGCCTAGAAAGGGGACAGGACTTCAACAGAGGTGCCCTTATGCACACTCAGAATGAGCTCTCAGGCTCACACCAACACTTTCCCCCTCAGGATTTGATCCTCTGCAGGAGGGCAGTGTTCAGCTCTCACAGCAGAACAGCTCTGACAGCTCCTCCAAGGAAAAGGCTCCAAGGATCAACACCTGCAGGTCCCAGCTCCAGGTGAGTGTCTGTGCTCAGGCAGCAGCTGCCCCTCTGATCAGGGTGGCACTTGGGACACAGCCACAGCAACGTGATCTGCACAGAGTCACAGCAGAACAGGAGTACACCCAACACCGAGACCTCTCCCCACTCCAGCAGAGCACCAGGAAGGCTGAGGAGAAACCAGTTTGGATCCTGCCTCAGCCCAGGCACAGACAGCAGTGAACTTTCCCTGCCTGTACAAACCACAAACCCACACCACACTGACCTCAGCAGTGACTTCTTCCAATGAACAGCAGAAAGTATTTTATTGCTGTGCTCACATTTTATTTGTAAACTGGCCTACGATACGTGGTTTTCTTGGGTTACACTGCTCCTCGATCAGGACGCTGCTATATTCTGTCTGTCAGTCAGGGAAAGCTCAATGCCCAATTCTTCACGGCCCGGCAGAGCTGAAGCACCGCCCAGGAGCTGCCGCAGCACCCCGTTCCCTTTTGGCCGCTGACCTCTAGTGGTGAGCGCAGGAGGGAGGAGACAGGAACAATGTTAATGTTCTCCATGAGGAACTGCAGTCCTTTCTCCCTCCAAAGGGAAGCCAGAAGGTTCCCCAGCCTTCCCTCACGGGCTGCAGTGCACAGGCCGATGCCGGCTCCGGGGCAGAGCCCTCTCACAGCAGCCAGCCTTGCCCCATCACCGGGGCTCGTCTCCTCACAGAGCTGGCTACAAACAGCAGCGTTTGATTTACCTCCTTCCCCTCCCTAAGGGGAGGAACAGAGATCCCCATGCTCCCCTTGTAAGCTCCTGCCCTCCAAGCACACACCCTCCTGTGAGCCACGGCCTGGCTTCAGGTAGCCCAGCAGTGCCACCTCAGCTCAGACCACCGAGGACATTGCTGTATTTTCACAGAGTCACAGAGCAGTTTGGATTGGCAGGGGCCTGAGACCATCTCATTCCACATTCCCTTCCACAGGCCAGGACACCTTCCACTGTCCCAGGATGCTCCAAACCCCATCCAGCCTGACCTTGGACACTGCCAGGGATCCAGGGGCAGCCACAGCTGCTCTGGGCACCCCGTGCCAGGGCCTCATTTTGGAAAAGAGCTGTAAGAAGCCCCACAGTGCAGATACACCCAAGGTAGGGAAGGTGTAATTACAGAGAGGTCTGTTTGGTGAGAAGAGCGTGGACAGCAGCTCAGGGGTGCACAATGACAGCACCATGCAAAGGTCACTGAGAGCAAAGGGGTCAGCAGATGGGCTCAAAGCACATCACAGGCCACCCCTCCCCACCCAGACCAACAACTGCTCAGCCAGCAAAGACTGGGGAGCACAGCAAGGCCCTGCAGCCGCTCCCTGTCCCTAGTGCTTGGTGTGAGTGAGGCGAGCGTGACACATCCCAGCTCAGACCGAGCACAGGAAAGGGACACCAACAGAACCACTGGGAACAGACCCAGCAAAAGCCTGGGATGGAGCAGGAACTGGGGCTGTGTAACAGGCCCAGTGTGTGAAGCACAGACCTCACCCTAGGGCAGCAGTATCAAGGCAAGCTGCTCTGGCAGCTGGGTGCTCCTGCAGCTCTGCCCCCATCCTCACACCTGCATTTCAGTGACAACCCACAGGCAATACAGGAACAGGACCTGTGTTCAGCCACTGCTCTGGGAATCTCAGTGCAGTCAGATCCAGTGTTAGCTCTGCAAGTAGACCTTCCCTCAGACTGGAAGTCACAGGTTTATCACTGCAGCATTTGCTTGGTGAGCAAGCCACAGAGTCAGTCTGTGACTACACCCAACACACCTCCAAAGATGTTCTTTTTGGCGACAGATTCTTCAACAGCTCGTATTTTACTCTCCCTCTAACCAAACCCTACAGATTCAAACCCAGTCAGTTTCATTTTAATCAATCCAGCTGCTCAGTGAACAAGACCTGACCATTCCATACCCCCTCTAACAGCAGTACCTTTGCTTTCTTCATGTGGCCCATGATATTGCCAAGATCTTCAACATCAATTACAGAATCTGTGCCTCCAGCTTCCTCCTCACTACTGGTTTCAAACAATTCCTCTGCCTGTGGGAGAGAGCAGAGAAAAAAAAATTAAGAATTTATCTCACTGGTAAATGTAAGACTAAGCTAACCAGTGCAATGAGCTCTCCTCATCAGTAAAGACCACTCAAAACAAGTAATAGCCTACCAAAACCTGTAGGATGGATATGGAACCCTCAACCCCTTTAAACTCAAGTGCCTTGCTGACAGCAAGATTTATTCCTCCTGCTCTGCAGCAGCCAGCACTCCCAAACCCAGCCAGAAGAACCACTTACTTTCCTATAAAATTCAACCCAGCAATAACTTCCAACCCACAGTATATGGCTCAAGGGAGGATTAAAGTGCCATAGCAGCTCTGGGTCTTGCACTGGAGAGCAATAGAGAGGATTTCTTAGTCCAAAACTGCAATCAATAAATACTCCAGAAGAGAGAAATGATTACAGGCAGACACACACAAAGGACATACAGGACTTGCTCAGGTAACACACCCCAGTTGCCTTTGGAAAACCCTGGGATGCAGGCAGAGCAGCTGAGCTTCACCAGGTTGAAGTGGAAGCAGGTTAATGACTCACAGGGAACTGAAGGGTCCTTTTAGCCTTGGGACATGGCAAAGGCTCTGCTGAGAACCCAGCCTGGTTCCCTGGAGCATCTGTCCCCAGCCAGGAGCAAGACTCCCTCATCACACAAATGCCATTGAGCCTGGGTCCAGCACTAATTCTTTGGTCCTTCTTTCGGATGGCTCATTCTACTTGTTTTTGCCATGGGATCTCAGCTCTCTTCTCCCCCTGCTCCAGAACAAGTATCAGGCTCCCACAGCAGCCCTCTGGACTGCAGGAAGAAATGGAGAAGTCAAACCGTGCTCCAAATTAAATAAGGCCTCAAGGATTTTGGCTGTACCTCAGTATTCTCCTGTTCCGACGTCCCATGTTCATGGTCTGAGCTTTCCTTGCTCTGCCTCCCTGAAGATTTGCACTTCCCCTTCTTGCACTTCCCACTGCAGGGCTTCTTTTCCCCTCTGCAGAGTGCCTGGAGCCGAGTCAGGAATTTGGCTTTCCAGGCCTCAAAGTCAGCCTCAATGCTGCCATGCTTGCTCTGGGCCACATTGCTGTCCCCCTCAGCCCGAGTCATGATCCTGCTGGCACTCAGCATCCACAGCCACCTGTCCATCCTCCTTCCAACCTAGGGCAGGAGGAAGGGTTGGAAAGGAAATTAAACCAGGGCCAAGTGCAAGCAGCCAACCAGAAAAGCAAGGATCAGCCCTGGGAAGAGCCAGTGAGCTGCATGGCACTGCAGGGTAGGGACCTGGGGAGTCCCTCTCAGGTGCTGGCTCAGCACAGACACAGGGCAGCCTGAACAGCACCACACCCCCTCAGACTCCATTGGAAAATCCCTCTGCCATCCATGGGGTGAAGGGATGGCCTCTGGGAACAGACTGCTCTGTTCGGTGCTTGCTGGTCAGAACGGCCACGTGTGTGACACACAGCCCCAGCTCTGAACATAACCTGTGACAAGTGATGCCATTTTTCTGTGTGAGATGAAACCAATGACCAGGCAGAGATACTGCCACAGTTCACATCAGAGAATAAAGCTAAAACCCACATAATAAAAAGGAACCACGTTTAGAAGGCAGCAAGAGTTTACAGTGCTGTGCCCTCAGGTGACTGCAGAATGCTTTCAAAGCTGGGAAATGAACTCAGTAAGGATTTACCAAATGTGTTACCACACCTCCCAGTGCCTGTGGGACTCATTTCACATTTGAAATCCAACTGCTTCAAAGCTGAACTGCCCAGGTGGCCAAAAAGGCCAATGGCACTGGCTTGTACCAGCAATGGTGTGGGAGCCAGACCAGGACAGTGACTGTCCCTCTGCACCAGCATTGCTGAAGCACCTCCAGTCCCAGGGGCAGTTTTGGGCCCCTCACCCCAAGAAAGACCTTGAGGGGCTGAAGTGTGTCCAGGGAAGGGAACAGAGCTGGAAGGGGCTGGAGCCCCAGGAGCAGCTAAGGCAGCTGGAAAGGGGCTCAGCCTGGAGAAAAGGAGGCTCAGGGGGGACCTTGTTGCTCTGCACAACTCCTGACAGGAGGGGACAGCCAGGGGGGTCGGGCTCTGCTCCCAGGAAACAGGGACAGGAGGAGAGGGAACGGCCTCAGGCTGGGCCAGGGGAGGCTCAGGGTGGACATCAGCAGGAATTTCCCCGTGGAAGGGGAGGTCATGCACTGGAAGGGGCTGCCCCAAGAGGTTTAGAGTCCCCATCCCTGGAAGTGCCCAGGGAAGGGCTGGACGTGGCACTAAGCACTCTGGGCTGGGGACAAGGTGGGGATCAGGCACACAGTGGGTTCAGTGATCTTGGAGGCTTTTTCCAAGCTCAATTGCTCTGATATTCTGCCCATGCCCTAAACCCAGTGCCTCGCCCAGTCAGCACAACAGCTGCAATTCCCACACAGACCACCAGCCTCATTCAGGTTTGATGCACTTCCTGCAGCTGAGGCTCTCGAGGAGCAGAAGCCAAGCAGGGAGGTGGAGGGACACTCACTGTGTTGTAGTGATCCACATAGGCTGAGTTCCCCAGCCCAAACACGGCATATCTCAGTCCCTGCAGGAAGCTTTTCCCAACACGGAAATCATTGGCTGCCTCTTCCAGCCACTTGCAGAACCAGGCTGCGCTCTCCGGGGGCTGCCCTTCAGTGTAGGTGGCCACCAGGAACACACAGATGTTCCTGCTGCTTGTCTGGTCACACAAACAGGACAGGAGGGAAAAAAAAAAATCACTGCATTTTCCAGATCCTTCTTCGAAAGCAAAGAGTTATAACACCCAGGCAGCTGGGAGAAATCAAAAGACAAGGCTGTCTCCTGCTGGGGTGGGATGGTGCATGTGACAATCCCAAGGATGCTGAACAATCTGCACAGTACCTTAAATTAACAGAGAGAGGTCAAGCTGAACAGGGACACAGTGACAGAGCAAAACTGGACATCCAGCCCCATCAGCAGCTTCCTTCCCAACTCCTTCATCAGGGAAGTGCCCCATGGATAAATACTTCAAACTCCTCAACTTCACATTTACAGGTGTGTTAGGGGCAGTATCAAATGCTGGGAACTCATACTGACACCTGAAGGAATTCCCAGCATGCAGTTCCCACCAAAACTTTTTGTTAGGATTAATTAGAACTCTAAAGTAGCAACTATCAATATTGACAGAAGAAAAACCCATCAAGGATTACTCCACATAAATACACCTCACAAGGAGTTTCTATCTTAAAAACCTCTAAAGGCTGCAGAGGCATTACCACCTTCCTGCTCTGGTTCTGAACCTTGTCCAGGGCACCTGGGGCAGCCACTCTCACCCAGCTCATCCCTGAGTTACAGAACTGGCTCATACAGAGTCACTGTCACTGATGTGACAACTGGTGCTTCAAAATTCTCAAAATGTAGGTATTTTCTGCTGAGGGCTGATGGGCTACATTTGCATAGGAAGGGAAGCAATTCAACACAAAGCTTTGGGGATTTCCAGAACAATAGGAGAGAAATACAAGAAGGAAATAGCCTTGACAAGTCCAGGAAAAACTTGTACTTGTTACTGGTGTGTTTATGCCATACCCACCTCCTCTGCTAAACCATCTTCTGGATCGTAGTCTCCCATGTTAATGACTTCCACGGGCAAATTAAGGGAAGTAACAGCTTCAGCCAGAGCTTTGGCAAATCTCTGAATAAAGAAATATTGCAAGTTATCAATTACTTCAAGCCACACAAGCCCTGCTGTGCTCAGCCACAAGACTTCTCCCAGCACAGGAAGAATAATGACACAGGAGGCCTGGACACCGGCACTGCAATTCCTCACATTAAAACAAAAATGGAATACACTGGCTAAGAGTTACAACATTATAATGACTAATCACTTCACAGCTACACACACAAATTACATTTCTTCATGAGAAAGCACCAAACCCAGAACTTCTCTCTACAAAGCCTTGATAAAAAATTAAAATTATACTGCAAGAGTGAACTTTTAGCTTTATTATCAATCTCTACTGCACACCTTGCTTAAAGGAAGGAGGAAAATTGTTATTTTTATTTAATTTTTCACTTATTTTGCACATTGGGCAATGATTGTAAAAAGCTAATGAATGTGCTGATGAACTCCCAGATCTGTACCCAGGGTAGTGTTTTAAGGCAAGCAACTTTCTCAGATCCCAGCAATGTTTCAAAGCAATTTCACAGATGTGCAGTAAAAGTACAGATACCTTTGCTGTGCCAGTCTGAGAGCCATAGAAGATCTTCACTCCAGCAACATGGACCTCCTGTGCCTGAAGGGGAGCACATCCATTTCCCAGTTTGTCTGATGTTCCCTCGGGGGAAAAGGGATTCTTATGGGATTTCTCACCCTATGAAACAAGAGCTGTGTCACATGCAATCCCTTCTTCAAGGGTTGTCAAACCAAGAGCATTTAAAATTCAAATCCTGGCGCCACTCTCAGCAACAATCAAAGATTTTGGTTCCTCTCACACCCAGACAAACACACCAGGACCTGTTTTCCTGACCTAAGCCATGCTACAATACCCACTTGTCTGGGAGGTAACAGGATCCAGCTCAACCTCCCAAGTCTTGCAGCAGATCTTTGCCCACCTGCAGGAGGAGATTTTCAACTCCTGCATGGCCTAGTTCCCTCCCATCCCAAAAACAGCCCAACCCTGTCATTAATATCATGAAAACATGAAGGTGCAAACACTGGGCACAAGCAGAGGGGTTTACCTAGAGTGACAGAGCAATCCAGGGGAACACATTCTCCCAGGAACAGTGCGGGGAGTGTCCTGCTGAGCTCTGCCCCAACATCAGAGCAACAAGAGTATTTAGTGACCCACAGACACAAACAAGCCAGGCTGAGGATCATAACCAGATAACCAAACTGCATTTGGGATTTGCAACACCCTCAGCAGGCCCACGGCAGGTGCTTTTATCCAGAAACTACTCACTTCCACCCAGGGTTTTGGGGTGTTCTCAGAGAGAAGTGCTGACAGGCTCAGTTACCTTCCTTTTGGTTCTGGTGGTGGTGAACTGAATGACAACCCAAAGGCCGATCCCAAAAGCAACAGCAGAATAGATGTAAAATCTGTGCAGCCATACGGACACCAGACAAGTATAGAAGTAGCTCCACGTATCCATTGAGACATCTAAATCTGGACTATCACAGATTCCTACAGAGTGAATATGGAATGAGCACACACAAAATAATCACACAGTACCCACAGCCTCACATCATCAGCTATTGCCCAGGCTTTGCAGAAAACAGCTTCTGGCTAAAGACAAGGGACTAAAATTGAATCAAGAAGCCTTCACCTCTGCAGGTGTGTCAGATGAGCTCCAAGTTAGCATTCCATACTGTCAGAGGGGAACTCTGGGTTTTTCCTTATAGGGCAGCACCGTTACAAGGAAAAGCAGAAAATACTTGTGCTGTCCAAGTGCCTGAAAGGAAAAAGATCTCGTAAAACATCCAGTGGATCATACTGGCTTTAGTTTTACACAAACCAAACAAATGCAGTTCTCTGAAATGAGAAAGCTCCAGTCCAAGGGGGAAATCACCTGCACAGAACTTTCTGCTGAACACAACCCTTGTTTACACACATTTGATGTCACACTGATTACAAACAGAGTTTCAAGGGCAGACTGAATCATGGATTCAATTGGAAACACTTTCACATAATTCTATTATGCAAGTGAAGCTTGATTTGGAACCACTGAGATGTTTTAGGTTGGTTCAGAACATTCAGGGCACAGTAAGCCAGGGTACAGCCAGGAATGCACCTGCATGTGTCTGGGAATATCTATTTCATATGGAATATTCAGGCACTCCAAAAAGGCTGGTTTGTGAACTTATTGACTGAGGAACACAGCTGACACCCTTCTACTGTCATCTGCAGCTTGGATCTCATTTTTGCAGATATCAGTCGAGAGCACAGAATCCAAGTATTTCCAAGAGGCTGGAAACTCATACTGGCTGGTTACCAGAGCAAAGGCTTAAGGGGATGCCCTTCAGCAGCAACACTGAGACTCACAAAAGGATCAAGAGCACTTGCCCAGTGTTCCCAGTTTTACCCAAACCAGCTATAGGGATTCCCTTAACCTCTATATAACTTCCTCAAATGCCATAGATGCTACATATACTCAAAAGAATTTTAGTTCCAAAACAGGCACACACACACGTGCTCACTATTATCCCCTACAAAACTACACACCCCCCCTTATGGTTATCACCCCACAAACACACACACCACCCTCTCCTCTCACGGTTAATGCCCCTCTCTCCCCCAGACACCCCTCACAGTTATTACCTCACCTTCCCCTGCCTCTCGCGGTTATCATCTCACCACCCTCACAATTATTAAACACCACCCACCTCAGAGTTACTACCCCCGTGCACCACTTATGGTTAATAAATACCCCCACGGTCATTGCCCTCACCTCCCTCCACAGCACCCTCTCACACACACGGTTATTATATCCCCCTCACGGTTATTAGCCCATACGCACATTATTACCCCACAAACTCGGTTATTAACCCGTACACACACAGTTACTACCCCACAAACACGGTTATTATATCCCCCCCCCCCCCGGACACACTTATTACAGTTATTACCCCACAGACACGGTTATTCCGTTCCCCCCATCACAGCTCTCTCTCTCGCACACACAGAGCCATCACACCGTCCCCTCCCGGCTCCCCCGCCCGGCACTGACCCCGCTCCCCGCCCGGCTCCCCTCAGGCCGCCATGCGCCGCTCCCGCCCCTTCCGCCCGTGCCGGCGCGGCCGCCATTCACTGCCGGGCCGGGCCGGGGGCGGAGCGGGCGGCCGCCGCCATGTCCATCTTCACCCCCACCAACCAGATCCGCCTCACTAATGTGGCCGTGGTGCGGGCACGGCGCGCCGGGAAGCGCTTCGAGATCGCCTGCTACCGCAACAAAGTCATGGGCTGGCGCAGCGGAGCGTGAGTGCCCGGGGAGCCGGCGGGGAGGCGGCTCGGGCCCGGCGTGGGGCCCAGGGAAGGGCCCGTGTGGGGGACCCGGGTGTGAGGGGGTCGTACCGGGCACCCTGTGCGGGGATTCGGGAGTGGCGCGGAAGGGGAGCCCGTGTGAGGACCGGGAAGGGCCCGGGCTGTGGGAGGGGGGTCGGCAGTGACCGTGCGGGACCCGGCTGTGGGGTCGGGGGTCGTGCGCGGCCCCGGTCCCCGGATCTGACCCCGGGAGGAGGCGTGGGGCCGGTAACGGGAGCACCGTGCCCGTGCCTGGGCAGCGACATCTCTGTGCTGGAAGGTTCCAGCTGTGCTGAGTCAGCCGGGGGCAGCGGGAGCTCTTGCTCCTCGCTGAACACAGCTGTGCTCCTGGCATTGCTGCCTTGCTGGAGAGGGGCTTTGGGCAAGGCATGGAGTGCCACGGCAAGGGGCAGTGGTTTCAAACTGACAGAGGACAGGGATGGATACATGGGATATTGGGAAGGAATTGTTCCCTGCCAGGGTGGGCAGGCCCTGGCACAGGGTGCCCAGAGCAGCTGTGGCTGCCCCTGCATCCCTGGCAGTGCCCAAGGCCAGGCTGGACAGGGCTTGGAGCAGCCTGGGACAGTGGGAGGTGTCCCTGCCATGGCAGGGGTGGAACTGGCACCATTCTGGGATTATTCTGAGTTTTCTACATTTGTCTTAATCTCTAGGGAGAAAGATCTTGACGAGGTCCTGCAGACACACACAGTGTTTGTCAATGTCTCCAAAGGCCAGGTGGCAAAGAAGGAAGATCTGGTTAAAGCATTTGGGACAGATGACCAGACAGAAATCTGTAAGATGGTAGGTTTCACACACTTTGCTTTATAAAAGATGTGAGATTTAGTCACGCAGTTAGGTTGGTTTGTACTGAAGGGTGTTTGTAGAATGCTGCTATAAGTGAAAGGGTTGTTTGTTAAGAAATGGATAGAAAGGAGCTGTAGCTCTGTTTTACTGTTTTAAATTTGGCGTATGCATGTGGCTGGAAAGAATTCTGTCTAACACACAACTTGCATGCACCGATGTGTCTGGACACAGCCAGCACTGAAGAGTTCCTCACATAAGATAAGTTATTAAGAATGCAGAGAAAAGAAGGGGACAGTTGCTTACTTTGGAGAGCTCACTTAGGTGTTACTAACAGATCTAATTTCTTAGTCCTTACTGGTGGGATATGAACTATGGACTTGCTCTGGTTGAAAAGATTTCAGTAAATCTCTTGAGCATTGCCCCAGCAGCCAGGAGGGACATCCCTCTCCTGGGGTCACCAGGCCCAGTATCAACAGCTGGGCCGGGGAGGGGATTGTGCTGCTCTGCTCTGGGCTGAGGCAGTTTTGGGTGCCACAGTATAAAAAAGATGTGAAGCTGTCAGAGTCCAAAGAAAGCTACAAAGAAGGTGAAGTGCCTGGAGGGGCCACACAAGGAGCAGCTAAGGGCACTTGGTCTGTTCAGCCTGAGGAGACTGAGATCAGACCTCATCAGGGTCTACAGCTCTGATCTCTGCTCTGTGTGACAGGGACAGGACCCAGGGAATGGCTGAAGCTGTGCCAGGGCAGGTTTAGGTTGGATTTTAGGGAAGGGCTCTTCCCCCAGAGGGTGCTGGGCACTGCCCAGGATCCCCAGGGAATGGGCACGCCCCCGAGGCTGCCAGAACTCCAGGAGCTCCCAGGGATACCCAGGCTGGGATTGTTGGGGTGTCTGTGCAGGGCCAGGGGTTGGACCAGATAATCCCTGGGGGTCTCTTCCATCTCAGGATATTCTGTGATTCTGTGAAATCTGTGCTTCTCTCGCTGCAGTTTAGTATTTCTGTGGTGAGTTTCTTTGTCTGAAGCCTTTCCAGTGCTGTCTGTTGTAATGATTCACATTATTAATTTGGTTATTGTTTACTGCACTTCAAATCTCACTCAACCTTTCAAGCAGCTGTCAAATTTAACAAAGTTACTCAAAGTTGTCAAATTTAACTTGTCACTCTTCAAATCCACGATGTTCATTAACCGATTTCTGTGGATAAAACAGATTTTATCCAAAGGGGAGCTGCAGGTGTCAGACAAGGAGCGGCACACACAGCTGGAGCAGATGTTCCGAGACATCGCCACCATCGTGGCTGACAAGTGTGTGAACCCCGAGACCAAGCGGCCCTACACAGTGATCCTTATCGAAAGGGCCATGAAGGACATCCACTACTCTGTCAAACCCAACAAGAGCACAAAGCAGCAGGTGAGTTTCCTGCAGTATCCCAGGTGCTGCCATCCAGTGTAATTCCTCAGGTCTCAGCCAAAGAGGGATCAGCAGAGTCCCAGGATCTGAGGCCTGCACAGGGATTACTCAGCCATCTGGCAGCTGAGTGCTGGAGAGAAGCAGCTCCTGAAACTCAGGAGTGTTTGCTAAAACACTCAATGTGTTTGCTAAGAATTCAGCAAAGGGAGAAAAAAAGGAAAAAAACCAACAGTGATATACTTAGAACAGAAATAAAAGGTTTATGATTTATGCTAATTGAGGTGGCATATCAGGTTTGCATCTGAGCTATGTGGGTTTGTGGTGTTGTGCAGTATAGCTATTTAATTTTATTTCAGGCAGCTTTTAAGTGTTCAAAGTGATTCACAAACAACAGGAAGTCTGCCTTTTCTTGTTCATCTGTCAAAAGAGCATGATAGCAACCTCCCTGCAGCAGAGCAGCAGTGACCAGCACTGAGAGAGGCTCTGAATCTGGGGAAAAGTTTTGAGATTTGGATCTGGGTGCTGGGTTTGAAGCAGGTGTGCAAGTGCTCTTTTTCTTGTCCAACAGGCCCTGGAAGTGATCAGGCAGCTGAAGGAGACCATGCAGATTGAACGTGCTCACATGAGGCTGAGGTTTATCCTGCCAGCAAAAGAAGGCAAGAAGCTGAAAGAGAAGCTCAAGCCACTGATTAAAGTTACTGAGAGTGAAGACTTCCAGGAACACCTGGAAATAGTAAGCAAAAAGCAGTCCCTGGGGTTCAGGTTTGATTTGAACTACATATGTGTATTTTACTAGGAGATGAATTCATAGATGGAAGTTGTTTAGATAAACTGAAGGCTTACCAGAGATCCTGAATCAGAGCTGCAGTTGGGAATTTTTAATTTCACAAAATCCTAGTGATATAGGCATGGAAGCAGCCTTTGGTATCCAAAGGTTGCTGCTCCAAGCTACTGCACAGTGCAATTCCTCTTAGCAGTGATGATCCTGCAACACTGATAAGTCTCTGTCACATATGGAATATTACTGTTACTTATTTGGTGTCTTCTGTCTAGATTTTAAGGGTGGCTAACTATTTTTTTTTAAGTTGGTGTGTGGTAAAGCAAAATTTGGTATTAAAATCTTCATACAAACAGATTAGAACCCAGTAATCCCAAATGACAAAAGCCATGTCCAGCATGGGGAACTGGGATTGTAGAGCTCTGTGCAAAGATTGCTGCCAGACAGAGCTTGTCAACTCTTCAGAGTCCTCCTCAGTAACTAGCTAGGATTGTTTTAATGAAAGTGAATGTTAGGCCTTGGGTAGGGGCTGATGAAATCCAAACATTCTTGTCTGACTGATGAAATGTGGAACATTCCAGGTGTGCCTTATTGACCCAGGCTGCTTCAGGGAGATCGACGAGCTGATCCGCAGTGAGACAAAAGGGAAAGGATCCCTGGAAGTGCTCAGTCTGAAGGATGTGGAGGAAGGAGATGAAAAGCTTGAATAACAAAATCTTCCTGCAGCAGATCTGCTTCAACAACCTCCCTGCAGTGACTGGTGTAGCCACTCTTCTGTTAGGCCTTCATGGCTTTTTCCAATTTCTTGCTGCCAAATATTTTCTGACACTAATCCTTTGGGATTTTTCCATGCAGTGTGGGTCAGTTTTTTTTATCATTTTACAGTTGCTTGGTTTACAGATGTCTTTGCCTGTAAGAAGATTTTGTGTCAAGAGTTGCACTAATGAGGACTGAGTGAGGGTGTGGCAGGAGGTTACTCTGGCTTTGCTTTAGTTTCAGGGCTGCTGTTGAAGAGTGTTTGAGTGATTTCGTGCCAATTATTTGTACTTTCACGTTGTCAGTGTTGAGTGGGAGATTGCACTGGTCACTGAGGAGTGGCTTTGTATGTGAGGAGAGGGACCTGAAGAAAAGAGAGCTGCATTTTCACTTCTAAACAGGTGCAGTGTGGATCATGTCTAAAAATCAGTCTCTTGGCAGCGTGAAAACTGACTTAGGCTTCCATAATTGGCTACTTGGTAATTAAAGTACTTCAAAGGACCATTCATAAAGAATTCCTTCACTGACTATAGCAGCACTTGCTGACGTAGAGATGATGTTCTCCAAATAACTTATTTGTAGAATATATTTAGCTACATTAATAAAAACAAATTATCATCTATTTATATATTATAGATACAGAAAGAAATAAGATACTTATTTTTGTTAATAGTAGAGGTGATTTCCCCAGCTGTGGCAATGCTTTTGTAGGCTGAGGGAGTAGCCTGTGTTTTGGAGCTGCTGCTTTCACGTGATAAAATGAATCTCAAACAGGCAGTGGTGGCCTCTGGCCATGGAGCAAGACAGGCTTCTGTTGGACAGTAATTCCCAGCAGGAATTGTTTGTGTGTGCCCCTTTGCTTTTTAGTGCAACAGAACAATTCTGGCAGCTGTCCTTTATCCTCTGTCCTTTTTTTTGCTGCTCTCTAATCCATGCACAGAATTACCAGCCAGCTTCTGAGGCATGGGATATAGTTCTTGCTAATTCTGTTAAATCTTGCTGCAGCTGTGTTAAACAAATGATTTGAAGTTGAACCAGGGTATTTCAAAGAAAAGGGGAAGAGAGGACAACAACGGGGGAAGGAGATACTAAAAATACAAACCACCAGGCAAAGCAGATATGGTTCAGTGATTAAAAGCTAAATCAGCAGGAATTTGAGGAGCCTTTAATATGACATTGATGTTTCCATGCAGATAGCAGGCAGCAGGTGAGGAGCTGCGGGCCAGCCAGGGAGGAGATCTCTCCCAGGTGAGCGTGGTGCTCTTTGGTTGCTGTTGACTTCCAGAGACTCCCCCCTTATGTGACAGTTAAACAGAGCTGGGTTTGTGCTGCTGACCTTTCCTCTGCACCTTTAACTCATTGTAAATTTCCTGGAATTTCATCAGGGAGAGTGGAAATCAGCTGGAGAAGGGGAGGTTTGGCATGTGAGCTGGCTGCCAGGCTGGAGCCTCAGTCCAAGGCTGCCCCTTGGGAGTGGATTTCTGCAGCAGCCAATTTGTGTACACTCATGCAAGGCCAGGATCAATTCCTTCAGCAGTATTTTGGGAGGATCTGCCTCTAGAGCCTGAGTTTTGCTGAGGGCAGGTGAAACAGAGATTCTTGAACCACTTCATCCATTTTAAAATGCTTTTGTTTGCTCCCAGAGGTTTAAATGCTGCCTAGGAAATGCAGGGGTGTAGTGACTGGATATGCCATGTGGACAGCTCTGTGTGCACAGGCAGCTCCCCTGGGTCCCACGCTAGGCTGCTGCCTTCATGTGCCCTTCTCTCCAGGCACACTTTGGGAAGCACTGAAGATGATCATGTTGATATTTAGCTTGTCACTGGCAATTAGCACTAACATGCAATCATAAATATGCAAATGAGGCGCTGAGCAAGAGCCTCGGAGGATATTGTGTCAGGAATGCCTGATTTCACAATTCTTAATTTCTTGGTTTGCTGTGTTTAACACCTTGAGCACAACAGGATGGCAGCAGATCTGGAGTTCCAGAACCTGAATCTAAGCTGATTCGTGAGCTTGGTTCTAGGAAGGCAATTTCTTTATAAAGTCTTTTTCTGCAAATCCAAACATTAAAGATTTTCTCTGGTAGAGGGAGCTTGAGTTTATTTATGGACAAATAAAGATACATGCTGGCATTTCTTGTTATGTTTGTAGTTCAGCAAGAACGTATGGTGAGCATCAGAATAAAGCTCAGGCTTTGTCTTTGCCCATTCCAATGAGAGCATAACTCCCTGCACCACCATTTCCTGGCTCATTAACTGGAATTTTCAAATAGGTGGGCATTCAAATAAGCTGGCAGCCTCCAGGAGATCACTGCTGGTGTGTTTGGGTACACAGGCACATGTGTTTACCCTGAAATTGCCCTGTTCCTGTGGGGCTCAGAATGTCCCTGACAGCTGCCACAATGGAAGACAAAGCTGGAATGCTTCTCTGCCCCCTCCAGGAGCTCATTAATCAGTTGTTAATTAAGCTGTTCCCTGCAGAAGTGTTGAGGAGGGGGCTGGGCCATGGTTGAGCGGGAGGCATGTGGCCGGTGGCAGTTGGCAGAGCCACGGTGACAGTTCCACGGTGGAACCCTGCGGTCACAACGCTGCGACGCCTCCCGGGGCGGCAGGGCCTCGGCGTCTGTCCCACGGGGACTGGGAATGGTGGGCCTAGGGATGGAGGCCCCCGGCAGCACGTGGGGCCACAAGGCCGACCTGAGCCAGCGCAGCCAGGAGATGCGTGTCCTCGTGGGCCTGCAAGGTGCTGCCTCGGGCTGCCCGGGGACGGGGGTCGCAGCCCCCTTGTCCCACACGGTACCATTGGCTGCCTGATGTCCCCCAGAGCAAGGCAGGAAGATTTTTGCTCAGTCCTGCGAGGAAAAGCTCCGGCAGAACAGGGAGCTGCTCCCCAGCCTGCAGATGGCCTTGCAGGAGGACTCCAGTATCCTGGAATTTGTCCTAAAGGTACCAGCAGGTCCTTCCTGCTGCACCCCTGCCTGGTGCTGGCCCTGCACCCCCAGCTCCTCCAGGAGCTGGCAGCACAGGCCAGCAAAAGATGTCATTCCCAGGCTGACAGTGGCCATCCCTTTGTCCCTCCCCTGCCCACAGTACAACAAACTCCCCATTAAGGATGCTTTCGGAGAGGGCCAGGAGCTCGTTTCAGCCACTGAGAGCCTGGAGGTAATGGCAGGGCTGGAAGCGGGGGCTGCTCATCAGGGCTGGGGCTCTGGGGACACTGAGAGGAACAGTGCATGACAGAGGGACATGGTGCCAGCAGCAGGACAACCCCACGGGGCTGCTGTGGAGACACGGGGTGCTCATGTCTGGTCCCATGGGTCCCTTTCCACCATGGGACCCATCCATGCAGCCCCTTTGTCCCATCAGACCTCCTGGCTGTCCCACCCCACGTGTCCCTGGCACTGCCGGTGTTCCTACAGGGTGCAGTTGCATCCCTGGCACAGAGATGCTGTCCCTGCCCTTCACTGCCTGTCCCAAGGTTGTGCCCTGGTTACAAACCCGTGGAGATCGAGGCGCTGTGCCTACAGAGCTGCTTTTGCCCAGAGGCCTCGTGTAGTGACAGTGGTGCTGCTGCTCTCTGACAACGTCCCCATCTGGGCCCTGATCGATTTTATTGATCCCCAGCCCCGCTACATGTTATGCAGAGTCCCTAAGCCCAGCCCAGCCCTGCCACCAGCAGTTGCCCGCCTCTGCCTTATCCCAGCCAGCCCCCAGAGCAAAACTCTCCCAGAGCCCATCCTGGCCAACCAGTGACAACATCCTGGAGCAACGTCTCAGTGTCCCCAGCTCTACCTTGGGGGCAGTTTTCTGGGCAGCACCCCCTTCTCCTGGAGCATCCAGCCTGGAAAATGGTCTCATGCCCATCCAGGTGGTCATAAAGAAGATCGAGGCCAAAGTCCATGACCAGGTGAAGGTGTGTGACATGCTGCTGCACCAGCTGAAGCAGTGGAGCCAAGCCAGGGACGAGCGCCAGAGGCACCTGCAGGATCTGCAGGATGCTGAGACGGATCCTAAGTGGCAAGAGCCACAGTTGCAGGTACCCGGGAGCCCTTCCTGGTGTGCCAATACTCATGGGGGGCTTTAATCCAGCCCCTGCACCCCCAGCTGGGCACTGGGCTTGGCACACTTTGTGTCTTCCCCCTGTGTCTGCCCCAGACCATTCGCCAGCTGGGCAATGACATCGAGAAGATGCTCATGAAAATTCACAGTGGAGAGATCATGACCAACCTGTACCTGAGGCTGCAGGAGGTCCTGAGGAGGGTGAGCTCCTCACTGTGCTAGTGTTTCACCTGCTCTCCCCGCAAAGGCATGGGGTGCCCAAGGGGGACAGACACCCTGCTGGTCCCCTCCGTGCCCTGTCACAGCACAGGGGACCCCCGTGGGTGATGTGCTGTGGTTCCCTGGGTGCCAGGAGCTGGTGTACCTGCCTCGATACCTAAACCTCCTGTCTGGGATGACTGTGATGTACCACGAGGAGCTCACAGCCCGGACTAGCCTCAAAGCCAACGAAGTCATCAAGGTGAGAGAACTGGGGCCCTTTCCCATCCTCCAGTGCCCACAGACAGCACCATGTACCTGGGCCTGAGAGCCCTCTTTCAGCAAGGGGCAAAAGAGATGGAGCTGAGGTTGCCCACAGCACCCAAAGGCCTCCATAGGTTCTCCCAGGTCTCCCTCTTGTCCCCTGGGGCTGGGGTCAGCCCGTCTGAAGTACCAGCCATGGCCAAGGCAGTGTGTCCCACACCCCAACCCGCCTTGCCAAGCTTCCTTCACAGCCTATTTGCATGGACTGGGGTCACTTTTGACACTGGGCATCCCAGGAGCTCATCCAGTCACTCAAATCACAGATTCATGGAATGGTTTGGGTCAGCAGGGACCTTAAAGCTCATGTCATTCCAGCCCCCTGCCATGGGCAGGGACACCTTCCACTCCCCCAGGTTGCTCCAACCCTGTCCAATCTGACCTTGGAACTTCCCGGGATCCAGGGGCAGCCACAGCATCTCTGGGCACTTTGTCCCAGGGTATCACCACCCTCACAGGCATGAATTTCTTCCCAAATCTCAATCTAAACCAATACTTGAACCTAGTAACCAATCTGTAGAAAGATCCAGCTGACTTTGGCAGCAACTCTTCCCATCTCTGCTATGCTCTAGAAACTCATGGGCGAGGCGGGACCCCAGGTCCGTGTGGAGAAGCAGCTCAGGGACCAGTCCCTGGCAGAGCAAAGGAAGCACATTGAGAGCCTCCGGCGCCAGGAGGAGAGCGAAAGGCAGCAGAGGCAGGTGAGCTGGGATGTGGGGCAGGCAGGGCAGGGGGCAGGTGAGCTGGGATGTGGGACAGGCAGGGCAGGGGGCAGGTGAGCTGGGATGTGGGACAGGCAGGGCAGGGGGCAGGTGAGCTGGGATGTGGGGCAGGCAGGGCAGGGAGCAGCCTGCAATGCTGAACCTCCAGGGGTGACAGTGACTGTCCTTGCAGCAAGCTGTGTCCATGCTCTCTGCAGAGCAGGACCTGAGCTCCTCAGAAACGTTGGTGGGTGAGTGCCTGGCTGGGGGCAGGGCGGGGGGATGTGGACACAGCCACGGACATCCTGCCCTGCTCCTTCCCTGCCGCCCCAGGTGCTGACATGGAGGCCACCATGGCCAAGATGCAGCGTGAGGCCTTTGTGACCGACAAGATGGAGAAGGCGAAGACTGCCCTGCAGTGTTCCTGCCTCTGGGTAAGGGAAAACCCATCCCTGCTAAACCTGGGGCTGCTGGCGCACTGGGGAGCTGCGACCTCTCTGCTCCCCCCGTTTCCTGCGGAGTTCTCTCTTCTCTCCCTGGAGCCCCATAAAGCCCCTCTTTGCAGGCAGGCACGGAGCTGCCCTTCTCCATGAAGGGCACAAACTACAGAGCTCCATGGTGCTGTAACCCCCGTGAGGTCCTGCTTCCAGCAGGAGCACCTTGGTCTGAGTCCTTGTGTCTCCCCTGGCTAGGACATCCCCAGCAGCATCCAGGCACAGAGGAAATCCCTGGGGAACCTGCAGCAGCACATCGATGAGTGCAGGGAGAGGAAGAAGGTGCTGAAGAAGACCCTGCAGGAGCTGGAGACAAAGCAGGCTAAACTGAAATTTAACCAGCCTGACAGCACCACCAGGTGCTGTTGGCCTCACACAGTTGTACCAACCAGGCCACCACTTTTGGGGGGGACATGTCCCAGCAGGCACCCTGACCTCCACCCCACTGCAGCCATGCACTCCTCCCGCACTGGGAGGGTTTCTGAGGTCCCAGCTCTGCTGCTGGCAGAGCACCCAAAGCTCCCACTGGGGTCCAGGAGCTCCCTTTCTCCTTGCTTGGCATGGGAATTGCTGCCAGCAGCATGGAGGTGGCCTGCAGTTGAGGGTGGGCAACCTGAACAGCTTTTGGAGCAGCTTTGGGGTGTCCCTGCACCTCTCTGCAGCTGTGTGATGTGAGTGTGGCTGGCTCCAGGCTGCGGGAGGAGGAGCTGAGGGAGAACCTGAAGCAGGAAGAGGCCCGGCTGGAGCAGATGCGAGCCCAGATGTTGAAGAGCCAGAAGCGCCTGATTGAGTTTGAGAACATCATTGACAACCTGTTCCTCCGCCTGCAGGGCATCCTCATCCCTGGCCAGGTACCATGGGGCTCCAGGGGAGCAGGGCCATGCAGGCAGGGCAGCACGGGGACAACTGGCACAGCCACCACTGCCACCAGGGCCTGGCTGTCCCCACCAAGGTGGTTCTATCACCCCCAGGAGGATTCTGTTGCAGTGGTGGGGCTGGAGGAGAAGCTGCAGCACTGTGAGCAGAAGATGCAGTTCCTGAAGGAGAAGGTGGCAGCTCGGCCTGAGGACAGCACTGATGAACGCAGCGAGGTACGGGGGCTCCGGCCCTTGGTGGCCCTGGGGACACACACGGGCCCTCACAGATGGCCACCCAAGTCATCCTTCCTCAGCAAGGCCACAGGGAAGAGCCATGGAGCAGCTCAGCCCCGGATGGCTGGCACCAGGCACCCGTGGGGCACCTCAAATGTGGCACCCTTGGGTTGGAACACCCACCTGCCCTCCAGCACTTAACCCCGGCTGTCTCTCACAGACTTTTGCCAAGGTCAGGAACCTTCTGGAGGAAAGAACTGCGGGTGAAGCACAGAACCTGAAGATTTCCTTTGAGGATGAAGAGGCTATGGAAGATGGTAGGAGAGCACAGTGGGGACATGTCCCACAGTGACTGTCCCAGCCCCTGCCCCCTGGGATTTTTGGGAGTCCTTGCCTGTCTCCCACTGGCCCAGCAACTCACAAATTGCCTCCAGGTCTTGAGGCTGACCTTGGCTGTTTTCAAGGCTTCAGACGTGAGTGGTGGTTTTAGGCAGGGGTGGGGGAGAATGAAGGCAGCTGGTGGCATGATGAGCACCAAGCCACTGCAAGAACAAGGAGAGATGTTGTGGGGCAAGAGGGGACACTCTCATCTCCAAAATCACCTGTCCGTGAAGAATAATCAGTGCTTGGTTCTGCCTGTGGATGCTCCTGGAAGAGGCTAAGAGCTTTTGGCAGCTCACCACTTTTCTTTAGCAGAGCAGGAGCTGTACCCACCACACTGCAGCTCCAGACCTTTACGGGAAGCCTCAGCAGCGTTGGAGATGGGCCACAGTGGTGGCATCACCAGGTCCCACAGGTCACCCTGGGATGCTGGGGTGGAAAGGCCCACGAGGACTCTCCTGGATCCCACGAGCCCAACAAAATGAGCCAGGTCTCCCAGGGACACGGGCACAGCAGGGGTGGCCTCCAGACCCTCCTCAGCCCCTCCTCTCCACTCTCCCCTCCAGACACCTTGGATTTTGATGATGAAGACCATGACTACATCCCCAGCCGGGAGGACATCAAAAAGCAGGGGCTGCAGCTGATCCGAATGAAGACCAGACGTCGCAAGAAGAAGTAGTGGTTTCTCCACGTGAGCTTTGAGGACCCCAGGCCACCCCTTGTACCCTTTTCCCAGC